>NC_052500.1:32487786-32655904 GCF_016617805.1 Bactrocera tryoni | reverse complement strand
GGAAGGCGAGTCCGAAGTAAATGATTGTAAAATGAATCGTAAACCTTAATTTCGTTCTCCCATATCCTCAATTGTATTATAGTGTCTGACTGACTTTTGGTGTAAACAAGTCCCCAAGTTCCAGGTCTATATATTTATTGTAGTTGTGTGTCATTGTTTTAGTTTACCAATCTTGATCTTCATCTAGGAAGAAATGCATCACAGTTTATACTTCTTCTTTCTTTTTCCAGTCCCAGTCAGAAATATGAAATATATTGTAGAACTATGTATTCAAAGGCTCAAGGTTCTAACAGAGAACATTGTTGTATAGAAAAATTGCAAGTTTTCCCCTTAAACAAAGTTTTCATGTTAAGCTCCACTCTTATCTCATCATAGAACCCCAAACTGCACACGCACTGTGGTCATTCTAAATTAAATACTTCCTCGAACAAAACCTCACTGATGTTATTTTTGTCTGTTCATTTGCATTGAAAGGTAGTTGGAATGACGTCCACAGTTCTTACGGCAAAATATTCTTAGAAATAACAGGAAGTGTGCTGTCACATGCTTTCCCAAGCGCGCAAACTTTCTACCCCATTATGTCTTTGGTGAGGTAAAAATTATTAAATACTAAAATTCGTTGAGACCGGAACCCGTATCTTACCCGATGTCTGACGATAACCTGCATGAAGAGGGTCGCGTTAATATTTTGTCGAAAGGCTGTCGAGAAGATTGGACTCTGTGGTCAGGATGTGTCGTCATTTCATGACGAACTTCTTTGTTAAGACTTCTTCAAATTCTTTACCTGCACAAGTAATTGTTACTTCTGTGTTTGATGCTTTTGTTTAGTTTAGTTTTACTCATAAACGATTCTTCTCTAGGTACAAAACTGGTAGGAGGAAAAATTAATGTAAAAAAAGCTTCTTGACGCGATTTGCGTTTTTTTATGTTCCGTTGCTTTTGGTGACTGGAACCAGTGAAGATATCTGAGAAAACATAAGTTATCCATCATTATTTTCATACAAATAAACGGACTATATTTCATGAGGTGTTCGCAGCCACACTTCAAATAAAAGGACTGATCGTTCACTCGTCCATTATTCGACAAATCGAATAATAATACGAACCAAAAAAATTTCATAACCGGATAAGTTGGCTGGCAAACAGTTTAACCATCGCAACTATTTGTGATAGAACCAAAAGGCTTCGTAAGCTCCGCTACGAGAGTAATTTACCGACGTTTTAGTGCCATAAAAGGTGGTGTTTCAAATCTTCAAGGGTTAAAAACTAATTAGAAAATAGTATTTGCAGTTAAAACTCAACATTATCCCTAAACTGAGTGCTTCTCTTTCTTTAAAACTCGTGCAATTATTATCCATCTCGAAAGTAGTTCCTAAAGTGCACTGTCTTTCCATGAAGGTCGTCAATATTGGCACATACATACATATTTGTCCACGCAAATACCCTTAAAAGGTTAATCAACATCGAGAGCAGTGGCACGCTGCAAAAGAGATCCCTGCACTCACTCAGCCCACAGGGATGCGTAAGAGCACATGCATTTTGCACTATAAATTGCGCATGTATGGGTGGGTATGTGTTGGTATGTGTGTGGGTAGTTCGTAAATCAATACTTGTAGACACGTGTCTGTTCCTCTGGCAATTTGTCGGTGTTGCCACTACTCGATGTTACTGCTGTTTCTATGGGGCTTGCTGCTGCAAGCCACTCAAGTGTGTACGCACTTGAACTGCGCTTGTGATAATGAATCACGTTGAAGTGCATTTGCATGTCCTTGTTGTGTAAAACTTTAATGAACGCACTTTGAGCCGTCACCTTCGTCTTGCCTTCATTTGATTGCGCCTCGCCACTCCTCTTCCTATATATGGTATCCATACAGTGTTCACTGCAACTCGCCCAGGGATATATAGCCAGTGCAAATAAACAATAATTATGTCCGTACACCCACTCTGAGAGGCTTTGAAGGCTGCTGAGACTGCTTGATGCGCGCGAAGGAGTGCACAGTTACTCATACATTTTTACATATTAACGTACATATGTACGTTCATCATTTACGTTGCCTTCTGATTGATAATATTGACGCCGATGAAAAGCTTGTCGGCGTTAATTAAAAATAAATTTATTGATATGACAAAGAAGTGATCAAAAGTCACATACCTTCATATTTCAACTCTGACTTGCACTCAGTTCGCGAATCTGTTTCTTAAAATTCATTTGAGAGGCATTTTAATTGCATTTTATTGAATTTCATTTGCTTCAGTTGGTACATAAATATTGGCAAGAAGATGCAGCAAAGTTGTGTCATCAACCAGGAAAATTTTCAACGAAGAATAAAATATGTTCGAAAATGAGTAAAAAATATATAGTATCAAAACGTATAAAGAAAAATTGCGAAGTTTGATTATGATTGGGAGCTTATTGCTCCCTACCCTATGAAAGATAAAAATATGGATGATCCACGACGATTATAAACAATAGAAATATTGGCTTTATGGAATACAATGGTCATCGTGTCTTTTAGGTTTGGTTCCAATCGTCGGGCATGCTTTCGTTCGACCACATCTTACAAAGAAGTTGATACACGCACTTTGTCAGTTTTTTTCCTCTGTATTTGAATAACTCGGCCGGTAATCCATCGGCCCCTGCCGCTTTGTTGTTCTTCACGCTGGTAATTCGAACCTCATCGTAGTCGGGCAATGGAACGTCTATTCCAACGTCATCGATTGCGGAATCGGATTCGCTATCTCAAGATGTAACACATTCACTGCCGTTCAGCAGGCTGGAGAAGTGTTTCCTCCATAATTTCTGTGTGCTCTGAACAACTGCCACTAGATCACCACTTTGGGTCCTACAAGAGTGTGTTCGCCTTTTGATAACTACTGTTAGTTGCCGCATTTTTCGTAGAGTTTTCGAGCATTATCCCTGTAGGTCAGCTTCTCAAACTCTTCATATTTACGCATTTCAGCGTCTTTGTTTTTTTTTGTGCTTACGCGTCTCGCTTCACTCATCAACTCTCGGTATCTATCTCAACTCGCCAGTGTCATGGTCGAACACAACATTGCGAGGTAGGCTGTCCGATTTCTCTCCACTGCGACACGATTTCAAATACTCTCCACCAGTTCTTTATACCAAGTTGGTGATGAGTGCTCTCAGAGAGCAAGAGTGCAAGTGGAGTAGAACACCGTTCAGCTTTCGGTTATGATAGTAGCTTCTCGACGTCGTGTCTTCCCTGTATTTGTTGACGGGAGCGCTTCGCTATACAGGGGCGTGCGCATATCTTTGCTACAACAAGATAGTGCTCCGAGTTGTTGTTAGGTCCTCGGTGCGTACGCACGTCTGCAGACATGTCGTCCATCTATCAAAACATAATCAGGTTTTCAACTTTTCGAACCAGATAGATCCAAGTAGCTTGATGAATTTTCTTCTGCTTGAATCTAGTACTACAGACAGCCATATTTCGAGCCACCGCGAAGCCGGTTGGCCTCAACCCATTTGAAGAGGTTTCGTCATAGAAGCGGAATGTTCCAACTGTTTTACGAAGAAGGCCTTTTTTGCCAACTTCGCTAATCACAATTTTTACATCGTGGCGGAAGCAGTCGTCATAAGCGCACTCCAGCCGCTCATAAAAGTCATCTTTAGTCATATCGTCCTTCTCTTTCATCGGACGTAAAACAGTGTTATGTTGAACATTTTTTCTCTGATGCGGATTGTAGCTAGACGCTGATTCACCGGAGTGAATGCCAGAACTTGGCGACTGAGTCTTTCTTCCACCACTAATCCCACACCGATTTTAAGCTCCTTTGTATGGTGCTAGGAAGACGATAATGTCAGCCTTTACTTTTAATAGAACATCAACCAGCTGGGCAGCGGTAGCTTCCTAATTCTTCTTCTTCTTTACTGGCGTAGAAACTGCTTACGCGAGTTAACAACAGCTCGCCAGTCGTTTCTTCTTTTCGCTACGTGCCGCCAATTGGAGTTCCCATGCGAAGGTGGAGCAAGTTGAGTTCTTCCTCTTCCTCTTCTTTCCCCGGCGGGTATTGCGTCGAATACTTATAGAACTGCAGTGTTTTCGTCAATTCGAACGGCGCGTCCGCTGGCTAGCGCTGTCTTTTAATTCGCTGACCTATGTCAGTGTCGTCATATATCTCATACAGCTCATCGTTCAATCGAATGAGATATTCGCCGTGGCCAACGCTCAGAACACCATCTATCTTTCGCAGAACTTTTCTCTCGAAAACTCGCAACGTCGACTCATCAGATGTTGTCATCGTACATGCCTCTGCACCATATAGCAAAACGGAAATAATGAGTGACTTATAGCGTTTTAATTTTGTTCATCGAGAGGGGACTTTACTTCTCAATTGCCTAATTAGTCCGAAGTAGCACCTGTTGGTAATAGATATCCTGCGTTGGATTTCGAGGCTGAAGTTGTAGTTGGTGTTGATGCTGGTTCCAAGACAGACGAAACTATCCACAACTTCGAAGTTATGACTGCCACGTGGATGCCTAGTCGCGAGTGCGACGACTGTTTGTTTGATGACAGGAGATATTTCGTCTTGCCCTCGTTCACTACCAGACCCATTTGCTTCGCTGCCTTATCCATTCCGGAGAAAGCAGAGCTAACGGCTCGGTTGTTAAGGCCAATGATATCAATATCATCAGCATACGCCAGAAGCTGTACACTCTTGTAGAAGATGGTACCTTCTCTGTTTAGTTCTGCAGCTGGAATTATTTTCTCCAGAGGCAGGTTGAAGAAGTCAAACTAAAGGGAGTCGCCTTGTCTAAAACCTCGTTTTGTGTCGAACGGCACGGAGAGGTCCTTCCCGATCCTGACGAAGCTTTTGCCTTGCCAATTCAGGGACCAGACATTTCACACGGGTTTGCTACCGTATCTTGCACAAGGGTTGCTCACGTTTCCAGTTCACGGCAAAAGTAGGAATTGCGTACAGCCCTAAGACCGTAATTGCTTACCCCGAAGCATGACTATACCCCATTTCATCCATAAAATTTGTCTCGGAAGCAAAAATAAATAAAATTAAATGCAGTAAAATTCGTGAGCGGAGTCGGATTAAACTAGAATATCTCTCCATTGTTCACAACATTTGTCGAAGAGACTCAGAATAATTAGGTATTTAATGAAACTCCCTACCCCATATTTTATTCAGTTTTCGCAATTATATCAAATACTAAAGCTTAAGTTTCCACTTAATATACTATTAATCTGTGCTTGCGAAATTCATTTGAATTCGATTGTTTATCACACAGTTGCATGAAAACTTATGGTGTTAATTGCACTTAGATAGCTTTGAGAAATTTGTAGTCATGCAACATGGTCCTTTAGCTATGGCCATTAAGTGTTATTGATAGACCAATGATTCCCCAACACTTCGCTTAATTATTGAGTAAAGCAATAAATTGTGACATACCTGCCAGACATACAAACTCACTCACATGAGCAATGTTTTCCTAATAATTATTTGCGTCAATTCTGTGAACTTTAAATGAGTTTCAGGCAGCCAGTTTATTTTCATTTAATTGGAAATCGTAAATTTATTCGAATGTGCACTTATCTATATAAAAGCATATGTATTTACAAAATTTACAACGACAACCAACAATTTCCTGAAAATCCATTTAAAATCACAAATATTTCCATTTCTATGAACTCAGCCTCGTAGACTCAAGGCTGAGGGTATGCGTAGGCAAGGTCTGTAAGGATATCAATAAATGCATTATTCGAAGCTCAACTGATTAGTTCTGCTTGCTTAGGGCTATCATTTAATTTACGCTTTAGATAGTAAATACTTTGCATCTGCTTTCTTCTTCAATTTGTTGGTATTCTTCTTATACATATTCAGGTGTATGTCAGTATGTTGGAGAATTAAATACTTTAACTTATTTCCGCAACAAAATTAAGTAGTGAGATATAAAAAGGATAAACACACACATCTATAGACTTCTTCATATGTCTATTACTTAATTATATCTGAATTTAAGTTTGAATTTTTGCAAGTGTTTCTATCAATTGTTATCTTTAGGCCGATTAGCAGCCGCACTTTTCAAGCCAACTGAAACGTAAATTTACAAGAATTACTTTTACTTATTTCTATACCATACCATATAGTACTTAGTTCCTATATGAACTATATGTATGTATGTGCATATAGCAATACTTTAATATAAATGAGTTTTAATAAACTAATGATCCGTTATAATACCATGAAAGAGGGATAATAGGATTTTCTCTCTTTGCAAATGCGCTCATATTCATTTATAAAATTATTCAAAAGAAAATAAAAATACTTTAATAAATTTGATCTGATCTTATATATAGAACATTATTGCAGACGGCTACTATTAACCGCTCAGTGAAATCGAAGATCACGAAAACAGTTACAGTGGAGGATCGCTTGACAAAAGTCTGCGATCTCTTATTGATA
This sequence comes from Bactrocera tryoni, assembly GCF_016617805.1. Classification (NCBI taxonomy): domain Eukaryota; kingdom Metazoa; phylum Arthropoda; class Insecta; order Diptera; family Tephritidae; genus Bactrocera; species Bactrocera tryoni. Next base: position 32,649,469 of record NC_052500.1, on the reverse strand, counting down.
GACCACAAATTAATGAGCGCGACAGCCAAGGCAGTACGGATCTCAAACGACTGCGTTGATGAGTGCCGTTATTCTTCACTCCGGACAATCGCAATCGCAATGGGCCTATACCCTAGCCCACGATTGTTGAATAACTTGAAATTTAACAAAATGCAGATTTTGCAAAAAAATTGCAGTTTTGCTCAAAGCCCCTGGCTAAGGTGATCTCCTGTAGCCATTCTATACAAAACTTAGTTTTTGTGAACCAAATTTTAGCAGCTGAAAATAATTTATAATTAGTTGTACTCGTATTTGAAGAAAAATTAAGCGATTTTTTTTGAAAATAAGACTTAAACTCATTTATGAATAACTACTGAGAGTAGTAAATTTGTTAAGTATCCAATAAAGGGAGGTTAAAGGAGAGCTAAGAATTTTTTTCGCAGCAATTTATTGTTGGATCATCAACCAGAACTACCTTCACTTACATATAAACACATTTCTATTGTATGTACATTAGAGCGGATCGATGTATAGCGTGCCGAAAAAAGAGGATTTTCTGCGGATAACTTTGAACAACTCTGCCTAAGAAAATATGGGTCCAAAACCGATTTAGTTTATAAATATCAAATTTTTAAGAATCCGAATTGCATTAATAAAGTTCAAATATCGGCCACCATATTCGGTACAAAGTCAGCTAATAGTTCAATATCTTTCCATTAGATATATGGGGGCTAAGGGAAATATTGCCCTGATCATTTTCGACATACATACATATGTACATACTAGCTATCGTCAGGAAAATACAGTATCCAAATATATATACAGGGATTTTGGTTTGAATAATGGAAAATAAAAGAATCAGATGGAAATTACAATTTTAGTAGGCTTGGACAGACGGACTCGGAATTCAACTCGTCTCCCCATTCTGACCATTTAGATACATATGTATATACTGTATAACCCTATATATATGTCGATTAGTCTTAGGTGATACAAAGAACCGTTAGGCAAACAAATGTATGGTTGTAGCAACATGTTGTGAGCGTATGAAAATCGACCCGCTCTAATGTATATACTACATACATCAACAGTATTCTACGGCCTTCTTTGCACTGATCACATTATCCGATTAAACTACGCCTCGCCGAGTTCATTAAATTATGAATGTTAAGTAAAATTTATTTATGTTGTGATATTAAATATTTTTCGCGCCAAAGCCCTGAGAACACGCGAGCTCCAGCGAGAGTAAAGCCAGACACATGTATACTTACATATTTCCATGTGTTAGTACATTAATGCATGTGTGTGTGCTTATGCGAGTATAACCCGCTTTAATGGCGCATACACAATACCGTTAACTGTTTAAAATAGCGTGCAAGCATCAACAACACACACTCACTTTCGCACACAACTAAAAAATCAAAATATGTATGTACATGTGTGTGTGTTGTGAATACATACAAATATACTGTAAGTGTATAGAGGCATAGACTGAAGCGACGAGCGGCTAATTTAGTGAATATTTAAATTCTTAATCACTAGATTACAAATTCGCTACTATGCAAATCAAATGAACAACAACAACTCAGTAATTATGTACGAGAAACGGTAATACGCGGCGGGTATTGTAACTCCTTTTTTTTCCCCCGTGTTGTTGTTCCTTTGCTTGTTGTATGTGCTGTTACAAACACTATAAATAGGTGATTATAAGTACTAACTTCTACTCGTAGTGGTGCTGTGCTGCCGTAGACGCATGGGGACTTATGTAAACCTGTGGAAAATAGAGTGTCGAGACCTAATAACGTCGAATATTCAAAGGGCAATGTGCCAAAGACGGAGTGTAACAGAAGCGTGATTAAATAGCTATTGTGGGGGTTGGGCCACCAATAGAAGACAATAATGTAGACTTCCACTGACTTTAAATCCCTTTAAATTCATAAATTTAGATAATTTGGTTCGAAAGCTACCACTTAAGAAGCGCTTTATCAGATCACTTCAGTATATGTATATTTACTAGGGGTGGGTTATGGGGTTCGAGAAGTTATTCACTTTACGCTTGAAAGCATATTTACTTTGAATACGTATTTTACCCTAAACAGTGTATATTAGAATTGGCAAAAAGTTTGTAACACCCGGGAATAAACACCGGAGACCCCATAAAATATTATTAAGTGCGCAAGAAAGTTTCCGTTGTTTGTCAATTGATGGCAGTCAGTGGTGATCGTTTTTGATATATCCAAATCATGATAAACTTAATTTAGACATTTCAAAAAGAAAATGTGTTTTCATATATGTTTAGTTTTGCGGATATGTCCAATTTTATGTCAAATCGTTTTTTGCGGGAAGTGTTGATATTCTTCTTTGAGTCATAGAAATCGGCGGCTGAACCACATCGGGAGCTCCTAGAAGATTATGGAGGCGATTGGTTTCATCGCTTCAAAGTCTGTGATTTTGATATTAACGATCGTCCGCGCTTAGGAAGGCCAAATACGTTCAAAGACGGTGAATTGGAGACGTTACTCAATGAGGATCCGCGACAAATGCAAGAAGATCTTTCTTCAATAATAAGAGTCACAAGCAAAGCCACTTAAAAGCAACTACATGCGCTGAGAATGATCGAAAATCGGCGTCACAAAATGAAGTTTACCGTAGCTTTATCAGAAAGAAGGGAAAAACTTGTGACTAACGGTGGGCAATACTTTGAATAGTTCCTTTGTAATTTCTCACAATAAAATAACATTTTCAATAAAAAAACAGCGAGAACTTAGTTGCGTACATAATCCACATATATTTATAACGTTGACCGTGAGTAAGTCCCATTAAGAATGTCTGCCTGCCTGCAAATACGCGCGGTTTTTACTGTCGATATTGGGCCGCCATTAGTGAACGATCGGAATCACGTGCTTATATGGAAAGCTTTTTAATTTGACGATATAACTTCAAGAAATTTTGCATTTCGAGTGTTGTCGAGTTTTTCCTCTGTCAGTCAGTCCTTGGCCGAATAAAAAACCGTATACGTTCCGGGTACTTATACCCGATTGTTGTTGGAACTGGTTATTGATATAGACTGTTATTCGAGGCAACGGCACAATCTTCGAATAAATTTTCCAATCGGTATCCATCAGTCCATTTTGGAAATCTGAACTAGTGTATGAAAGATTACATAGAATATGACTATGCACAATTTTACCAGGATTCCATCATCCTCAACGTTATTTTGAACAGCTGAGCGTACAGTAAAACAAGTAAAAAGTAAACAGGCGCGACCAGAAATAGAATAATACGAAAATTTGTCGAGACAACTGAAAAAATTATTGTATTCGAATCGGCAAATGCTCACTAACGTCTACCGCTTTATGTAATAGTAACAAGCAATGTAATAAATTTATACAAAAGCTTTCTTAGAATTTAAGTTAGCTTGTTCCAAGAATATCAAGCGCTTCTTCGTACACATACAAACATATACTTAGTATACTTATTTGGCCATTAAAGAGTTTAAGACATAACAGATAAAATATAAACAAATTTTGTATCAAACGTTGGCGATTAGCGTATTTCTTGAATCTTCATATTCATTCACACTTTGTGACCAAAAAGCGCTCGGAAATTATAAATGCATTCCCCACAAAAATGTTCAGGAGATCGTTGAAGACATGCCTCGTTCTAGACGACCTTCGACCTCTTCAACTGATGAAAATATTAAAAAGTGAAGGATATGGTGCTTGAAAATTGTGCGAGCAAGTGCTAAAGAGATGGCAAGAGCACTTTGATGGATATATTGGGTATGAAACGCGTTCTTGCTTGACTCAACCCTATAAAGCCGATTTATTTTTCAAAAATAGTACCGTAAACAGGTCTCTTTGCCTCCGTGAAACCCGTTTTCAGTCGATCGCAGAGATAAAACAAAATTCACTGAAGGAGCTGAAGGTCATCTTAGAAAGTGCTTATGAAAGGTGTTCAAAGAACTAGAAATGACGTTGGTATAAGTGTGTTACATTTGGTGAGGATTACTTTTAAAGCGAAAAATAAATATTTACAATTTCCGGGTACTTTTTACAATGTATGTATACAAATATCTGTGTGTAGGTAAGTTGTCAGTTTGTAGGCGTGCATGGCTGAGCTCACGTTAAATCGACAAGCAAAATCAATGTCTTCATTTTGCTATAATCCGCTAAAGTAAAGCGCAACAACAACACATTTACAAAAGCAAAAACAATAATGATAATGTGTAACATATAAATTTGGTGTGTTTGTGTGCGTGTGTGTGATTGTGTGTGATTGTGCGTTCACGGCAAAATAGGCAAATGCCTAGCCTGTATTGTACGGAATCTATTAACTGGAAATTCATGCTCGCAAAAAGTTAAGCCATAAAATTGTATGCACATTTTTTTATGCCCTTTCACATCCGGTTTATGTTTGTATGTATGTGGCTCATATGTCAGCTGGTTTACCCTTGCACGCACACATCCATATTAAACCCGTACAAGCTTCCTTGTGTCTTTCTGGGCACACACACACGTGTAAAAACATATTTATATATGTATGTATGTATGTGTTATTATATGGCCATTTATGTGCCTGTGTCAGCAGGTTTGTGTGTCTGTTTTGCTGTTCGTGGACTGTCATTTTGTGATTGTCGTTGTCATTGATGTTCGTGTTGACGTTGCTATATCACCGGTTACACGCTTCGCAAAATCATAACAACAACATGAAAAAGCGTAAATAGCATAAACAAGCCGAAAAATAGCTACCCATTATATACATACATATGTACATATATGCATGCGCATACACCGAAATACACTCAAAAGCCTTTTACATACAAATTGTGTGTGTGTGTGCGCCTGCATGTAATAAATATCCTCGCTTGTAGGTGTGAGTGCGGCAGCAGCTCCGCAAACTCTGCTTTCATGGTTTAGCATTTTTCGATTTCGCTCACATAAAGCGCTTGTGAGCTTGAAATGGCGACAAGCGGATCAGTAACAACTTATTTGCATTCAATTTGAATATGTTATGTGCGCTGTGGGGTGGATCGCTTGGCCTTTTAGGCTTACCGACTGGATTATCCTAAAATGCAAAACAACAATTACCGAAAAAGTAGCAAACAACCAGTTCGAGAGTAAAAACATACATTTGTACAAATATATATATATATAGTATAAAGATGTGCGGAAATTATGTGAAACCGACAAATAATTTGTAATTCGATGATGCGGGAAACTCCGTCTAAAACCCGCTTTTCCAGTAATTGAAAAATTCTGAACCTTTTTCATATTCGCACAGACTATTTTACTTAAATAGTCTTCTCGGAAGGAGGCACTGGAAGATAGTTTAGTGCAATCTTAACAGCTTAAACTATAAACTTTAAGCTGCTGTAAAAATAGTTTGGCTTGAAGAGAGCAATCTCTCATTGGTAGTACGAGTAATATGCAAAAATGATGAGCTTTTTGATTACCACTTATGCGATTTTAAATAATATAAATATGTAGTCAAGTGAGCGCATTTAAAATATTACTGTTTGAAGAAGGCAACAAATAAACCCAAAACTGAAAGAGCACAAAAGGCGGGAATACATTCTCTGTTGATCTAGTAGACTTACTGCTCCGAAGAGAAACCTCTCTCAGGAAAATGAGAATTTACTCGAAAACTGTGCGCTGAAAGTTTGTAAAGAAGCGTCTCAACGTAGAAGATATGGTATAGCATCAATCTACTTCATTATCAGACTCATTTGGCCAGTAGAATCGTTAGAAACTGTAAAATCGATGGGCTCGCTAGAAAGGACACTCTTACCCAAGCTGGATCTCTAGGCTGCGCGCGAGCTCAGTAAGCGTTGGTCAGCATCCAACACTTGCGAGATTCCTTCAGATTCCCAGAGTGGAACACGAAAGATTCATGAAAATACTAGCTCTTAATTAAGTTCACTGGAGACTATCCCATTTGCATTTACGCGATAAGAATAAAGATTTAGAAGACTCAACTTATTAAATTTGTAGGGAAGAAGAAGAAGTTGAAATATTTAAATGCTTTCTCCTCATTGAAACATCTTGGTTGTCGTATTTACTACGAACCCAGTGAATTGGCTCAACAAATTTTTGGCTTGCTCTACGTGCTTTGGTATTCTTGATCTGCACTTGGGAGTTTTGGGCATCGCACCCGACAAACGTCTCTAGCTGGAGAAGTATTATTTATACCCTTACGAAATGCATTTATTGAAAGAACACTTCGGTGAGCAGAAAGAATTAATAATCATTAGGAAGTGCTTGCTTTTAATGTGACTTCGAGCTTAATATTCATATAATTATAGAAAAACTATTAAAACATAATATTAGTGGAGTTTGTTACATCATAAAAAGTTACATCATAAAAGTGTTATAATTCAGTGACAATATTTTGGAGCAGTGGAGAATCATTCAGCCTATTCCTCTAGATTGCATAAGACCTGATTTTACTACATTGAAATATTAAAAATCGGTAGAAAGACCGTAATGAAGACTGAAAATATATCTTCTTCTTCTTCATTTCATCGAATGCGATATTCGCCGTGACCAACGCGGAAAGGACCATAAATCTTCGCAACGTCGACTCATCAGTTGCTGTCATCGTCCAGGCCTCTGCACCATATAGCAGGACGGGAATTATGAGTGACTTATCGAGTTTGGTTTTTGTTCGTCGAGAGAGGACTTTGCTTCTCAATTGTCCGAAGTAGCACCTGTTGGCAAGAGTTATCCTGCATTGGATTTCAAGGCTGACATTGTTGGTTGTGTTTACGCTGGTTCCCAAATATACGAAACTATCTACAACTTCAAAGTTATGACTGTCAACAGTGACGTGAGAGCCAAGTCGCGAGTGCGACGACTGTTTGTTTGATGACAGGAGATAGTTCGTCTTGCCCTCGTTCACTGCCAGACCCATTTGCTTTGCTTCCTTGTCCCAGTCTGGAGAAAGCAGAACTAACGGCGCGGGTGTTCAGGCCGATGATATCAATATACTTACATACATATGTATATGAAAATAATTATGTGATCCATGATCTTATAACAACGCCTGGACCAATTTGGCCAATTCTTAATTTTAAGTGTTCGTTAAAGTTCAAAGACGGTTTTTACAGCTGTGTGCTGTGGGTCTAGGAAGGTTTAGAAGCAAAAAAATCTTACACTTTTCACGAGAAAAAGAAATTGGAAAATTCCAAAAAGTAACTTTTTACAAACCATTTTTTTCGACTTTTTTGTTTCATTTTCCAATTGATTTAAATATTTGTAAATTATTTGTCACTTTCGGTCGTTTGCTTTCTTTATTTCGGCTATTCAAAAGGTAAATTATCGAAAATTATTCAGTGAAAACTTTATGTGTGTTTCATACAAAGTGATCAATAACAGATTGAAATTTGTTACGATGTCACGAAGAGATCGCGCTAATGTTGGAAGCCCAAATCACATGAACGAGTACTCTCAGGCTGTGATGACATACATGCGGAATTATGGAACGCGGTCAATCAGCAAGCGATCGTCACGATGTCACTGCACACAGTACGACCTTTCAAACACCAGCTTCGATGCTTGATGAACTTTATCTTGAAGCAATGAATGTATGGTATATATGGTGCTGTTATATGCTGGATGTACACTGTTGAGTAGCAAATACGAGGTTTAACGCACGCACACATTCTTCTTTGGATCGTGGATGGTGGTTACATAAAATTCTTGATGCAGAGAAAGATCCAGAATTATACAAAGTGTTGAAGGCCAATATAGTTCATGGACCTTGCCGACAACACAATCCCACTTCGGTCTTTTTTTTTGTTTTTTTTTTTTTTTTTGTTTTGTTTCCGAAGGGGGAATCTTCTAAAGATACTACCAGGGTGGAACTGGTAGCATGCACGATTCATATTGTCCGCTAGGGTACACCTCTTTCGGGACCACGCCCAGACAGTAATACATAACTATTCTGGACTTGCGGGACATTATGCCTACGTACTAAACCCTTAACTCCGGCTGCTATAGCTTGTATTCGGACCTGCGGGACCGCCGTTAGGCACTACTTCGCAGGACCAAGCTGGGCAATAACTTTCTCTTCACGACCAACCGCTCGGGCTCTTCATGTGGTCTTATGCTTCTTCGCTGCCTTTCTTTTGTTCGCAGTTCTAGGAGCGCTATTGCGGCCCACTCTTTCACTTTAGCCCACACCAGCTGTGATCGCAGCATGTGACTCACTATGTTGTCGGGCGTTATGCTTTCATTTGTCAGCTTTTCTATCGTCTCTCTCTCTACTACATACCTGGAGCAGGTGAAAAAGACGTGCTCTGCGTTTTCTGCGGCATTTCCGCAGAAGGAACATTGTATTTCGTCATCGTGGCCAAATTTGTGTAGGTATTCCCGGAAACAGCCATGGCCCGATAAGAACTGCGTTAGGTAGAAATCTGTCTCTCCGTGTTGTCTGTCAATCCAGGCTGATACATTCTTAATTAATCTATGGGTCCATCTTCCTTTATCCGCCGCATCCCATTGCTTTTGCCACTCATCGAGACTTGACTTTCTCTCCTCTTTGCGCTCGTCGACCGTTATTCGCCTATTCATTATTTTTGTTTTATGGTAGACTCTACTTAGCTCAGAGGCCATTATATCCGGTGGCATAAGACCAGATATGATAGCACTCGCCTCGTGCGACAAAGTTCTAAATGCACAGGCAACTCTCAGGGCACATAACCTGGGCGCAGTCTTTGCCATATTTACACTGGTTTTTTGACGCAGGGGTCCCCCATATGGGAGCTGTGTACATAAGCATTGACTGGCTAACTTTGGCCAACAGAGCTCTCCTTCTTTGACTTGGGCCTCCAATGTTTGCCATGATCCTCGACAGGGCCGCAGTCACTTTAGCCGCCTTACCATAGGCCTTTTCAATGTGCGCCTTGAAATTGAGCCTCGTATCGATAATAACGCCAAGGTACCTCAAAAAAGTTTGCGTTACAACGTTATACCCATCAATGTTCAATGTGACTGTTTCTAGCCTTTTTCTGCTCGTGATGAGCACTGCCTCTGTTTTTTCTCCTGCAAGTTGTAGCTTGTTACTCGTAAGCCAGTCTTTGATTTTCGACACGGTCTCATTGCATATATTCTGTATCTGCAAGAGTTCTTTAGCTACGATCGTTACGGCAATATCGTCCGCATAGCCAATTATCTGTGCTTCTTTCGGTAGCGGTAATCGTAACACCCCGTCGTACAGCACATTCCAAAGTAGTGGACCTAGTACGGAGCCTTGTGGTACTCCACCTGTCACCGTGTAGGTTTTTGGACCTGCATCTGTATCGTACAACAGTAGCCTGTCAGACAGATAGCTGCTAATTGTCCTCAGAAGATACCCCGGGGTGTTTCTTGCCTCTAATCCTCTCAATATATGTGGCCAGTATGCCGAGTTAAAAGCGTTTTTCACGTCCAACGTAACAACTGCGCACTATTTTTTATCACCAAACATCCATCTGGTGCCCTCTATGGCTTTGGCCGCAATGTCCGTCACTTTTCCAACTGCGTCTAACGTGGACCGATGCCTTCTGAATCCAAATTGGTTTTCAGATAACCCAGGAGACTCTTCTTCTAGGTGGCGTTCTAGCCGTGTGCAAATCAATCTTTCTAATATTTTTGCCATCGTGTCGATCATGCAGAGTGGGCGATACGCACTCGGCTCTCCAGCCGGTTTGTTTGGCTTTTGCAGAAGAACCAGCCGCTGTTTCTTCCATACTTTCGGGAAGATTCCTTCATTCAGACATCGTGTGTAGAGTTCGGCAAATGCCCTCTTTTTATAGCTGATGGCAATTTTAAGTGCCTTGTTCGGGATGCCATCAAGTCCTGGAGCCTTTGCGTTGCCAAATCTCTCTGCCACTTCCATTACCTCCTTCTCGCCTACAATTACAGATTCCATCATTGTTGGTATCGTTCTGCTCGATTGTGGTTCTTGCGTTGGGAAAAGCGTTTTCACCACCTTTTCTAGGAGAATCGGACAGGTTGGTGCTTGACTTTTTCCCCCTCTGATTTTCGCCATTACTATTTTATAAGCATCGCCCCACGGATTCTCGTCCACCTTTTCACATAGCTCTTTAAAACTCGAAGACTTACTACTTTTGATCGCCTTCTTGAGTTCTTTACGTTTTCTTTTAAAACTTTCTCGTAATCTTGTATGGTGTGGCGTACCTTGGCTCCTTTGGCAGAGGCGTCTAGCTTTATGGCATTCGCTTCTCAATGTGCTGATCTCCTCGTTCCACCAGTATGCGGGCCTTTGGATTATGTTGTGCCTTTTCCTACACATAGCAGCATCACAGGCTTTGCTTATGTGCTTCACCAGGGCTTCAGCCTGTCGGTCAACGTTGATCGCACCATCTATGTTCCCATCCAACATGAGTTTGAAAGTTTCTTCATCGAACGTTTCCACCTTCCATCCTTTTTTCCGCCATTTTTTTTACGCTGGATCGAGTTTGTGTTTGTTTGCGGATTTCCAGCAAGATGGCCAGGTGATCGCTATGTGTGTAGAAATCGCACACCTTCCAATTTGCCGATCGAACCAGCGTGCTGCTGGCGAATGTGATGTCTATTATCGATCCCCGTCCATTCTTTTCGAAAGTATTTCTACTGCCTGTATTGAGCAGCACGGCGTCTAGCACTGAAAACGCTTTGAGTAGAGCATTACCCCGTCTATTTGTGTAGCTACTACCCCATTCAATGGCCCATGCGTTGAAATCGCCTGCTATCACGTTTGGCGTGGTAGTGAGGGCGTCTCGTACTAGCTCATCGAGAATTCTTTCATAGTCTCCTTGCACCACGCTCGGGGGAATATAGCAGCTGTAGAAATAAATGCCACCTATTTTCGCTCGTGTATAGTAAGATCTTTCCAGAAGCGGCTTATCCTGGAAGGCGTTGCTCCCACAGGCCCATATGGCAACTTTCTTTTCCTTGTCGGAGATCCACGTGCCAGCGTTTATGTTTTTATATTGCTCACACACTATCGCCACATCTATCTTTTTTTCGAATACTGTTTGTTTCAGCAGCTCTTGGGCCGCTTCGCAGTGGTTTAGGTTGATTTGAACAACTCTCATTTTGTCTTTTTACACGCAGCTTGATATAGTGGACACTTCCAGCTTCCGATCCGGTGTCCGGTCTCTTTTTTCCCGCTGCTTTTGCATGCTGCACACGATGGGCCTTTGTCACATTCCTTTGCGAAATGTCCAATCTTGAGCTTTTTCACTGATGACTGCCGTCTGCACTTTGATGCCTGTCTGATGGTTTTGATGGCATTAACGTCAAAGGAACTCAGCTCTTTAATTTGTGAGCGTATTGCCACCGCTATGTCCTCTTTGGTGGTGATTTCGTCCAGGTCTCTGATCTCCACTGTTAACTCGTGGGTTAGGGTTCTTGTTTTCGCCTGGTCGCCTAGAACTTTGCATATCTCATTCACCTGTTTCCATTCATCTGCCTTTTCCTCTTCCTTCCGTTCTTTTATAGGAATGTTTCCTTCATTCCTCTTGCACGCGGTGCTCCTCTTTTGGACTTCCTCTTGGCTGGCTATTTTTTTAGGCGGGGTCCTTCGCGTCAGCTGCTCATCCTCGCGGGGTCTTTTCGGCGTTGAGTCTGTTCCTGTAAGCCTTAGGGGAACATTTCGCCTGCTTTCCTTGACTCTGTTGTACTCGCTTTGGGCACGTGCGTGGAGTCTTGTGACCGAAGTAAGTAGGTCACGGATCTGGTTATTAATCGATCTTTGAGGCAGTTTCATTGCTTCTGTTAGCCTCTTGATCACGTCTCCTAATTCCGACATAGTGTCACCCTTCGGTTGCGTTGGTTCCGGTTGAGGCGTGCTGTCTTGCAGCGCAGGTGGTGACGACCTCGCTCTTACAGGTTTTTCAACAACTAACGCCTGGTTTGGTGAACGCATCAATCTTGGTGCACGTTTGAATGGATCCGCTTCGCTAGATCCGCTAATCGTCGGCGTTTCCTTGGATAAATCAGTTTCTAAAAACATCCTGCCAGGGCTTTGAGTGCCGTTGCTTATCATGCAGTCAGGTACACTGCTACTATTGGGTTTGGTGTGTTTTCTCAAATTATTCTCCATTGGTTTGTTTTTTACAGCGCATCGTATATAGGGGGGCGGGCCGAAATAGACAGGAACCCTCGGAGACTATGCTCCTACCCCAGTTCCCTGAGGCCTGTCCTTCGCTTTACCAGTCCCGGAAAACACGGACGGACCGGCGCTCGCCCGGGGCAACGCAGGCTACTACTCCTGCACCCAATGCACACTCCCTGACCAGGGACCGAAGTGGCTGTTTACTGATACACCACGCGGCTAACACCTCGGCAGAGCAAGCTCACATCACCCTTTTTATCCAAACAGCGGAGACATCGCTGTTAAGTTATCCAGGGACTCCCAGTGCGCCGCGCTGTATACCGGTCACGTTGTAATATCAGCCGCACCTAACATGGTGAACAGACGCTGACCAGGAAGCCGCCCATTATGGGTCCGTCGCGCCTGGATTTTTTTATTACACAACATGCCCTTGCATGTTGTGGCGGACACTTACTTCAAGGGGCGGTGTCGATTCGCCCACTGTCGCAGGAGTTTCAACGGTCTTGCTGGCTTTTATACTGCAACCTCCACTCCAGCCGCTTTTCGTCGGGGATTGCTTATTCGTTTAAATATTAATATTATTATTATATTATTTCGCAACTAACCTGCTACTACAGGCCGTCCGGCTATCCGCGACCTGCCGACCCCCCCGGTCGCTTAAAGCTCAGCGACGGTGACTATTCCCACTGGAATTTGAAGTCCCCACCGGGCGGTGACTATTCCCACTGGAATTTGAAATCCCACTTCGGTCTGTATCCGTATGTCTGACAATAAATGCACGAAACACTATCCATGAGCTTTTCTTTCGGAAACGCAAACTGGAAATAATGGATATCCACTCTACCAGCGTAGCTCACCAGACGAGAATGGCAGAACATTTAGCATTCAACATAAAGGAGTGAATATCGAAGTCGACAACACATGAATCGTACCATATTCGCCGCAGTTGTCTCATTTACATTCAAAACTCATGTCAATGTTGAATATTGCAGTTTGGTGAAATCGATCAAATACGTTTTGCAAATACGTGACCACAGAAAACAAAATGGCGGTTATTGGCCTTGAACGAGATGAGATCAGCAAGTATCAAATGGGTCGAAACGTGAACTCCAATAAAGCGCTTTGTAGTGAATTTACTTTTGCAACTCATGAAGGTTTTCCGACTGCTGTGCGTCTTGCAGTTCATTTGGAGAACGGCCAAAGAGTATATTTCAACCCAGGGAATACATTACAGCCAGTGGAAACACCGCCAGCAACAAAATTGGCCTTGACGCGTTTTTTCTTCTTGCGTCACGAACTTGAGTCAGTGATCCGTTTGCGAGAGCATTGCTGTTCGGAAATGCCTTGTACTCGTATTACACATGGAATCGTCGAAGAAATAGTTACCCAGAAAGCAAGGCCAACCAGTAGATTGACATCCAGGTAAGTTCTCGACTAATGCCTTAGGACGGATTTACACAATCCACTCTAAAAACGACGATTGCTTCTACCTTCGGTTGCTATTGATAAATGTATGTGGTTCAATTCCATTGGAGTCATTGTGTACTGTGAATGGTACGGTGTAAGCAACTTTTTGAGAAGCAGGGAAAACTTTAGTATACGATCCCACGATTTCAGGGTTAAAAGTGGTATGGTTGGATAGGGCTGATGCTCCAGATTAAGAAAATATATAATTGTTGCCGCCGCAAACTTATAGTTTCCGAGATATTTGCATTTAAAGTTGAAAATTTTGCAAATTTTATCTTGCAATTTCTCGATTGCTAGTAATTATTTAATTCATATTATGCCTTTTTTATGCACTTACACTTCACTACATTGTTTCTACATATTTTTTTTTCCAGTAATTATTTAGTTATTTGCTTAAAATAAGCATTTTATATTTTACACAATTTTCATTTCATGCACAATAACAAAAGTATTCCGTGTAGACAGATAATAAGTGTTGCCATAAATACACATTTATCAAACGAATAAAAATGAATATAAAAACTCAAACCAAGAGACAAATACCATCTGCAATAAATTTTCCATTGTAATAAAAAAAGTTTTAAGGCTTATATGTATATTTAATTGCATCTAATAATTTTACAAAAGGATCGTGATGATTATTTGCAATATTTTTTCTCCAAGTATATTCATAAATTAAATTAGAAAAATCTTCGCTATTATTGTAATTGTCCTTAATAAAAAAACGTTTAATTACTCGCCACTGGGACTCGATGCGTTGAGTATGCGTCCCATCCTCGGCAACGAACAGATTATCGAGGTCGCCGTGATTAACGCGTCGGTGCTCATACCCGTGACTGGCTAGACAGTCGTATGCGCTCCAGCAATCAGTACATATAATACTGCCTTTTGCCACGTGCTTCTCTATCAAAGGTATGAGCACCTCAGCAGACCTGACATTGCCGGGACATACCTCCAGCCTAAGGTCGTCACTCCCATCCTCAACCATCCCAAGAACCCACTGGCCCTCGACTCTCCGCCCTAAAATAAGAAAAGATATATTAATTACATAAAAAAATTATATTTTTATTATTCCCTTTTTGTATATTCTCTTCCAAAATTTGCTTTCGTCTATTTGAACAGTTTTACCAGGGCCACCAATTTTACCTACCGCTACCTGATGGTCAACCTGGTATAATACTACAGCTTCGCGGCAGTAATTATACCAGTCACATATTGTAGCGCTAGATAAAACTGGTTCCCTGATAAAACTGTTTTTCCTCACTTCCGCATGTGACCAATGAGATGCATACGCATACATTAGATAAAATACCTGCGGAAGTGGGATTTTGACGTTTTCGAACCAGGTATCGCTCGACCTTGCCAACGCACTTCGGTTCCGACAACCCCCTTTCCGGCATCGGAACACCTGCTACTTTTTTTTACGACAGCGTCATTGGCATTTTATGCGTACGGCAAATTTTGGCTTTTAAAATCAAACCTTGTTCTTCGGAAAAGGAAATACATTTCTCTTTTGTGTCAAATGTTTGGAATATTTTTACAATATTCCACATTGACTTCACTTCCGCCGCTTTAAGCACATTGGTTCGCTTTATAACACCTCGGCTGTTTGACGCTCCGACACAATCTATTTAAATACCTTAAGTAATATTTTTTCAGTTTAAAACTTATATTACTTACCTGATGAATTTCAACTTTTAATAATTATATATGTATTTATATATATTTTAAATTTTATGCTCTTTAAATTTGTATCCTGAATATATGGCTGCATCCAATCGCGGAATTCAAATGAAATAAATATGAAACTTATTTCAAAACGGGAAAAAAGGAACGGTACCTTGTTTAGTTGTAACAATACCCGTTATAGAAAATGTAGTTTAAAAATGGGAAACGCGGAATTGATAAATGTGAAGATAATGACAAAACGGACAACAAAAAGAACGGTACCTTGTTTAGTTGTAACAATATCCGTTATAGAAAATGTAGTATAAAGAGGGAGATATACCCTATTTAACATAACTTTTAGATTACCTTTGTGCATTAGCAGCCTTCGGCCACGCTTAAAAAACCCTGGCCAATCCAACACCAGGGTAAACATTAGTCCATTCGCGTCCCACTTCTTTCTGCATTGGCGGCCTTCGGCCGCGCTTCAAAAAAATAACCCTGGCCGATCCAACACCGGGGTGTATCAAGTTTTTTTTTAAGTAAAACTCCTTTTCGCGTTGGCGGCCTTCGGCCGCGCTTCAAAAAAATAACCCTGGCCGATCCAACACCGAGGTGTATCAAAAATCTTGATATATCAAGAAAAAGGGCAATGATTTATGTATTTGGGGTATAGTCCTATTTTTTATTCATTTTTATTCGTTTGATAAATGTGTAATTATGGCAACACTTATTATCTGTCAACACGGAATACTTTTGTTATTGTGCATGAAATGAAAATTGTGTAAAATATAAAATGCTTATTTTAAGCAAATAACTAAATAATTACTGGAAAAAAAATATGTAGAAACAATGTAGTGAAGTGTAAGTGCATAAAAAGTGCATAATATGAATTAAATAATTACTAGCAATCGAGAAATTGCAAGATAAAATTTGCAAAATTTTCAACTTTAAATGCAAATATCTCGAAAACTATAAGTTTGCGGCGGCAACAATTATATATTTTCTTAATCTGGAGCATCAGCCCTATCCAACCATACCACTTTTAACCCTGAAATCGTGGGATCGTATGCTAAAGCCGACCCGAGAAGCATGCCAGCAATTACAATTGCTAGAACAAGATAATCACTGGAATCAAACGATGGACGATTCGATATCTACTTCGCATGCCACTGAAGTTCGTACACTTTTCGCGATGATCATTTCGACACATCAGCCTTCAAATCGGCGTCAGTTATGGAATACGAACCAAAATTACATTGCCGAAGACATTTTACATCGTATTCGCTAAGGATTGGAAATGGGCAAATTCCCGTTGATATTTCCATCGGTTTTATATCAATTTCACCTGCCTTTTGGTTAATTCACTTCAACGAAAGATGAACTCATCACGAATGTTTATGCCCAAATACCGATGTTAATGACTTAAACTGGAAGACTCAAAGACAAAGGGGAGGTTTGCGCTCATACAAATCAATTAATCGTCTTGACAATGAATACGAAGCCGTGAATTATCTAAGAATTAACCAATGGAATTTCCAAATTCTTTGGAGGCTTCGTATGCCGCCGCATCTTTTGCGTCGAAAAGTTGGATCTGTCATTATTATGCTTCACAATCTTCATGCGCCGAAACTGTACAATGAAACCCGACGGATTATGACGCAGCTATCGAATACAAGGGGCAAAATGTTTGATTATACAAATGGCTTTGAATTTCAACGATTTGCCATTTCAGTTGAAACGTATTCAGCTTCCAGTGAAAATTGCATTTGCGATGACAATCAACAGGACACAAAGAAAGCCGTTAGAAGTGTGTGGCATAAATTTGCTACTGATTGGAATTCGCAGAAGTTGAGAATACAGGGTCCATTTTACCTGATACTAGTTAACCATGGAGGATGGAGTCATGTGTAGAAGTTCACGCAAGTGACGAAAGTTCTCTGATCGCCATTCACTTGGGAGTGGCCAGAAACGATTCTTTTGCACATGGCTCAAGTAGCTCACAACTTCCGGTCTTTGACCAAGTATCCTCTGGGTAGCCTAAGAACATCCGTTCGAAGGCGAAACATCTCCTGCATAGGGTTGTGCGTTGGGTTTGGGACCAGCCACGTAAAAAACACCCCCAATGAAAAGGAACAACAAGCCTCGGATGAGAGACCCCCTCTTGATGACGACCATAGCAAACGAAATCAGGTCTACGATATCAGGCCATGCACCTGGAATGTCCGGACACTTAATTGGGAAGGTGCCGCTGCCCAGTTTGTTGATGTTCTCGCGATAATAAAGGCTGACATCACCGTCGTCCAAGAAATGCGATGGACGGGTCAAGGACAGAGACGGGTAGGTCCTTGTGACATTTACTATAGTGGCCATATAAAGGAGCGCAAGTTTGGTGTGGGATTCGTGGTGGGAGAGAGACTCCGTCGCCGATGTTCTTCAACATATCGCTGATTTGCGCCCATTCCCCGACGGACGATGTGACCGAAGATGCCTTTTATGAGCGTTTGGAGCGCGCTTATGAGAGCTTTCCCCGCCACGATGTCAAAATCGTTCTTGGCGACTTTAACGCGAGGGGGGGCAAAGAAGGAATTTTTGGCACCACGGTCGGTAAATTTAGCCTCCACGACGAAACATCCCCAAATGGGTTGAGGCTAATCGACTTCGCCGGGGCCCGAAATATGGTTATCTGTGGTACTAAATTCCAGCATAAGAAGATACATCAAGCTACCAGGCTGTCTCCGGATCGAAAAGCCACCAACCAGATCGATCATGTTGTGATTGACGGAAGACACGTCTCCAGTGTTCTAGACGTGCGTACGCTGCGAGGTCCTAACATCGACTCGGACCACTATCTTGTTGCAGCCAAGATTCACACCCGCCTCTATGCAGCAAAAACCGCACGTCAACAAACACAAGGAAGGTTCGACGTTGAGAAGCTGCAATCACAACAGACAGCCGAACGATTTGCTACTCGGCTTGCCCTCCTGCTCTCTGAGAGCACTCGTCAACAACTCGGTATAAGGAAACTGTGGGACGGCATTTCAAGCTCCTTACGTAAAACTGCAACCGAAACCATTGGTTTTCGAAAAGTGCAAAAGAACAGTTGGTACGACGAGGAGTGCCGTGTCTGCCTACGAAACGTTACGATCGAAACAACACGGCGGGATGGGATACAGAAGGTTTCAAAACCGAAATGCGAAAAGCGATAACTCTTGTAGAACCTTCAAAGGTGATCTAGTCACCGATGCCCAGAGCATACATAAATTATGGAGGGAACACTTCTCCAGCCTACTGAATGGCAGTGATCGCACAACACCAGGAGAAGGCGAACCCGATTCCCCAATCGATGA
This sequence comes from Bactrocera tryoni, assembly GCF_016617805.1. NCBI lineage: Eukaryota > Metazoa > Arthropoda > Insecta > Diptera > Tephritidae > Bactrocera > Bactrocera tryoni. Next base: position 32,630,906 of record NC_052500.1, on the reverse strand, counting down.
CGATGGAGCAGACGTTCCATTACCCGGCCATGAAGAAGTTCGAATAGCAATTACCCGTCTGAAGAACAACAAAGTGGCGGGTGCCGATGGATTACCGGCCGAGCTATTCAAACACGGCGGCGAAGAACTGATAAGGTGCATGCATCAGCTTCTTTGTAAAATATGGTCGGACGAAAGCATGCCCAACGATTGGAATTTAAATGTGCTCTGCCCAATTAATAAAAAAGGAGACCCCACAATCTGCGCCAACTCCCGTGGGATAAGCCTCCTCAACATCGCATATAAGGTTCTATCGAGCGTATTGTGTGAAAGATTAAAGCCCACCGTCAACAAACTGATTCGACCTTATCAGTGTGGCTTTAGACCTGGAAAATCAACAACCGACCAGATATTCACCATGCGCCAAATCTTGGAAAAGACCCGTGAAAGGAGAATCGACACACACCACCTCTTCTTCGATTTCAAAGCTGCTTTCGACAGCACGAAAAGGAGCTGCCTTTATGACGCGATGTCTTAATCTGGTATCCCCGCAAAACTAATACGGCTGTGTAAACTGACGTTGAGCAACACGAAAAGCTCCGTCAGGATCGGGAAGGACCTCTCCGAGCCGTTCGATACCAAACGAGGTTCCAGACAAGGCGACTCCCTATCCCTATCGATATTGATATCATCGGCCTCAACACCCGCGACGTTAGTTCTGCTTTCTCCAGACTGGGCAAAGAAGCACAGAAAATGCGTCTGGCAGTGAACGAGGGCAAGACGAAATATCTCCTGTCATCAAACAAACAGTTGACGCACTCGCGACTTGGCTCTCACGCCACTGTTGACAGTCATAACTTTGAAGTTGTAGATAATTTCGTCTATTTAGGAACCAGTCTTAACACCACCAACAATGCCAGCCTGGAAATCCAACGGAGGATTGCTCTTGCAAATAGGTGCTACTTCGGACTGAGTAGGCAATTGAGAAGAGAAGTGCTCTCTCGACGAACAAAAGCCATACTCTATAAGTTGCTCATAATTCCCGTTCTGCTATATGGTGCAGAGGCTTGGACGATGACAGCAACCGATGAGTCGACGTTACGAGTTTTCGAGAGAAAGTTTCTGCGAAAGATTTATGGTCCTTTGCGCGTTGTCCTCGGCGGATATTGCATTCGAACGATGAGCTAGCTGTATGAGATATACGACGACATTAACCTAGTTCAGCGAATCAATAGACAGCGGCTATGCTGGCTAGGTCATATCGTACGGATGGATGAAAACACAGAAAACACAGCTCTGAAAGTATTCGACGCAGTACCCGCCGGGAGAAGCAGAGGAAGAGGAAGACCTCAGCTCCATTGGAAGGACCAAGTGGAGAGGGACCTGGCTTCGCTTGGAATATCCAATTGGCGCTACGTATCAAAAAGAAGAAACGGGTAGACGGTGTCTACGCCAATTAAGAAGAAGAAGTTAATCATATTTTCAAATCGGTCATTCTTCTTTATTATGCCGAGTTTACAAAAGCGCGCCGGTCGTTCTTCCTTTTCGCTATTTTGCTCCAATTGGAAATTCCGAATATAGCCAGGTCTTCAAGATAGCTGAAATTATCCACTATTTCGAAGGTACGACTGTCAGCAGTGACGTGTGAGCCATGTTGGGAGTGCGGCGACCATTTGCTTCGCTTCCTTACTTAAGTAACGGCTCGCTTGTTGAGGCCAATCATGTCAATATCATCGGCGTATACCAGCAGCTGTACAATCTTATAAAAGACTGTACATTCTCTATTCAGATCAGCAGCTCGAATTATTTTCATCATTGGTAATTTGAAGAAGTCGCACTATAGGGAGCCGTCTTTTCTGAAAAGCCGTTTAATATCGAACGGCTCGGAGAGGTCCTTCCATATTTTCGAAGGCGGCTTTAAACTTAACGAGGAGGAGATGTGTCTCGATACTCCTTGAAAAGACCTATTCCAAGATTTGGCGCATGGTGAAAATCTGGTCGATAGTACATTTTCCAGGTCTAAAGCCACAGTGATAAGGCCGAATCAGTTTGTTGACGGTGGCCTTCAGTATTTCACGCTCGATAAAACCTTTTATCCGATATAAGGAAGTCTTATCCCACGGTACTTGGCGGATATTGTGGGGTCTTCCTTTTTGTGGATTGGGCAGAGAACTCTTAAATCCAAATGTTCGGCTTTCGTTCGACCATATTCTACGAAGAAGCGGTCATTGTTGAAGATAAATATTCCTTTCGTATTATGGCACATAGCACCTGACGAGCCATCTAAATAGCCATCTTGCATTATCATTTAAACCCAAAATGTTTTCCAACAGCGTTTCAGTCATTTGCGAAATTTTTAATACTCTTAGCGTATTTGAAATTTTCTAACGTTATTGCAAATTGCATTTTAAATACCTACTTATATAAAGCCATATGACCGCATGCGTTGCACACATGTGGAAGGTATTTGTATAGCGAACGTCTCTATTACATATTTGGTAATTTTTCCTTTTTCCCAAAAAACATGCAACATGTGGACACACCTGCAGAAGAGTTGTTGGTGGTCGGTTGCTGGTATCATTATGTAAATTTAAGGAGGTAATTTGGGTGTCGAGCTTATTGCGCTCATTACTTCATCATCAAAATACAGACAACTATATTCTGGCACATACGCACCCGCAGCAATGAGCGTTTAATATTTCAGCAGGCAAACAAAATAATGAGAGCAGATGTTGCCCACATACTCAGCCCTTAATGTGCGCTATTTAGAAGCAGCAACAGGTTTGTAACTATCCATATAGGTGCGTGACTATTTAGGAAATAATTTGACAGCTGCTTTGGGTATGATTTTAGCTACCGTTAGGTGAAAATAAATCGCTTTTTATTCGCCACGCCCCTAATCGTAGCTATGACAAAGATATTAGAGGCGCACAAGAAATATGTGGATCGTAGCCGGCAAGGGGTTTAGTTTTTAAAGCTCCATTGCAATATACGTAAGAAGAACAAGAAAAAATGTTAACTTCGGTTGCACTAAAGCTACATATAATACCGTTCACCAATACAAAATATTCTTTATAAGAACTTGATTTCGATCATTTAATTCCCTGTTCTGGGTTTAAAGAAGAATAGGCACAGTTGATGTTCAAATAGCAGTGCACCGCGTTTGATATAGGTCTTTAGTTGTAGCTATGTCTTACTCAAAACTCAAGATCACACAATTCACAAAAAAATGCCGTCCGAGATAATCTTTGATCTTCGAGTTTGCTAGTTATTTGGGAATCATACAAATAGAATGTTTAATAGTTTTTTCATTCCTTCATATGTGAGTTCGTGACTAAATCAACGAAAGCTGGTTAAAGCTGGACAAATTTACTGTAATGTTTCTTTCGTTTAAGAGTTGGCGTGATACAATATTGTATTCTATTATAAATATTTATTTTTCGAGCGTACAACAGCGTACCAATCCTTCTTCCTTTTCACTGTTTGACGCCAATTGGAGATTGGTCCTTCTCCACCTGTTATTTCCAACGGAGTGGAGGTCTTCCCTTTCCTCTACTCTAGCAGAACGGGAATGATGACTGACTTGTAGAATTTAGTCTTTGTTCGTCGAGAGAAGGCTTTATCAAAAGGGGCTATTGTGTCCTTTTCATTGTATTATCTTTTTTACGTGGCGGGCTCAAACCCAGCGCACAAATCTGGACCGGAATAAAACACCTTCTCACTTAAGCTCGTCTTCAAACGGATGTTTTTTGGCTACCCAGAGGATACTTGGTATAAGAGAGGAAGTCGTGAGCTGCTTGAGTCTTATGTAAAAGAATCGTTTCTAGCCACTCCTAAGCGAATAGCACCCAGACAACTTCCCTCACATGGGTGAACTTCTACACGTGGCTTCATCCTCTATTATACTTAGAAGCATCTAAATAGGACCAATCTTCGCCCAAATTGATAAGTTTTGACATGTCAGCAGATGGGCGTATGTTTTTTTACTCCTTAAAGTTGATCTATTTGCTTAATCCGTAACATGGTTAGAAGACTGGATAAGGAAGCGGAGCAAATGCATCTGGTATTGAACAGGGGCAGGACGAAATATATCCTCTCTGTCGTCGTGGGCAAACTGAGAAGTAAAGTTTCAATGAATACTACATAATAACGGACTGTGGTACGACGGCATCAGCGGGCATTTCATCATTCAAAATAAGGTCGCAAATGCCTTTACCATCAATAGAGAACGTTTCTCTAAGGGTAGGTTAAATCAAAGGTTTACACGAATCATCCAACAACGCTTGAGGAGTTCAGCGCGCTATTGCCAAAATTTCAGCCCAAATGCTTCACCGGGTCATCGAAAATTGACGTAAATGGATAGAGATATACATACAAATGAGCCGTAGTGGCCATTTGGTTGACATTTTGTTTAAATTGTAAATGACATAAAATTATCTAAATGACAAATAAAAAAAAACACATTTTGACCAAAGTTTGTAAAACCCCGACGGAAGCGTCGAAGACCCACAAACCATGTACGAACTAGTCCCTCAGTTTTTCAGACATCGATCTAATATTTTGAACACGTTCTTTTCGGTCCAAGCAGCCGTTCATTTGCCGGAATCGCCGATATCGGAAAGATATAGAATGTAGCTGCCATACAAACTTAACGAACAGAAGCTTGTATGGATAAGTTTTTTAGTCATCGAGCCAAACAAAGGTTTTTGCGAGCATGCAGTCTAATTTTCTGCAGGGTATGCAAAAGGTACTAAGCACATCAAGCAATAGGCACTGAATGTAGCACATGTTCACCTTTATGAAGCCATGGCCCCCATTATGCTCAGTATTAGCAAGCCCACTGCTATAGCACAGACCGCTGATGACATAAGCTGACACACTGTTGCTTCGGTTCAGATACAACCACAAACTGCAATAGCAACAACAACTGTTTCCAGCATCAGCCGCTGCCTTTCAGTTCCGGGTATACACTTTCCCGCGAACGCTGATAATTTCCACGTCTACAAATACTCTGCGTTTTTCAAAGGGTTAACACATAATCGTGCAGGCGTAGGCGGGAAATTATAAGTAGCTACTTATGTGAGTGCTAGTGTTAGTATAGAAGTGCTTCACCTTAGCATATGTGTTCGGATGGATCAGTTACGACACAGTTGCGCTGTTTCAGTCAATTTTTATGCGAAGTTCGTTTGAGCCACAAAGAGCGACAGGCGATGAATTCATTTTTAATGATGTTGCCGAGCGTTGTCCTGCACACACCTGCGTATCTGGTACGGTCTACAGGCATGCTTATGTAAGTGTGTGCTATCGCCTTTGTTTACGAACGAATATTTGCATTGTTGATGCAGATGGCACCAGTTGCGTATTTAATAGACCCATTTATGCAAGCTCACATATAGGTCACCGCCAAACGACTTACTCGGCTTAGCGTTTGGCAGCCTTAAATTGCCTTTGTGCTATGGCATTGACTGACATGCTGATGACTCGTATGTAGTCGCGAATATGTAAGCATTAGACAACCCATGTTTCAAAGTGTAGCTGCAAAGCGTCTGGTCTGTACTACTCAGCTCTATGAACCCCATGAGCACATCAAAAGTTTCAGAGTACCTTCGTTGTCAAAAATGATTCTCTTAACATAAAAATTATAGCTGCCCTTTTATCCAGAAAAAACCACGGTTTGGTGTGATTTGTGGGCCGAAGCGACTATTTAATACCTCAAATTGATGCTAGTGACCTCGGCGACATTTGGTTTCAACAAGACGACGCCACTTCCCACACATGGCATCAATCAATGGATTTATTAAGAGGACACTTCGGTGAGCAGATAATTTCACGTTTTGGGCCTGTCGATTGGCCAATGAGATCGTTAGTCTTTTTCCTGTGGGGATATGTAAAGCCTGAAGTCTATGCGGATACTCTCGTTTTATTTCAGGCCTTGGATCATGCCATCACACGTATAATTCGCCAGTTATGAGTCGAAATGCTCGAACGAGTCGTCGAAAATTGGATCATCATTATATTTGAAGTTTTTGTGTTTTTTCTTAAAAAAAAATAGAGAACCTCGAAATGGAGCACCCTTTAAATAAGTATACTTAATATTTATTATACTTACATACTTTAAAAAGCCAAAATAATAATCAAATATGGGCTTTGCTTTCAAAACACTGCACCGTAAACATTCGTTATTTGAAAACTGCTCAATTTTGAGACTAACTCATCGTGTGAAAAAGGCAATATCATACTTGGTTTAATTTATTAAGTTATCTGATTTACAATCACATTCCATTCCATTAACTTATTTTAAAAGTTATGAAGAAAGTCGACATAGAAGGTCATAACGTTTCTAGGACAGAGAGCCATTAGAGCTTCATCTATATACGCGTATTGGGTCTGGTAATAAGAACTCCTTTATTTTTGCATGAAATTACATAGCATAGTTAAAAATACCCACCTAGTGGGTCCCTAATTGGCAAACAACTGGGTCAGTCGATTTTCATAAGCTTTTTTGAGATGAAATTTTTACCAGAAAAGTCATACGGAGCAGACAGAAACAAGAAGTAAGCTCTTGATATCATGCTCAAGAGAGTATAAGAATATGCCAACCAAGCTCTCAAAGCTTCTAGCAAGATGTTATCAATATGTGTGCTATGGCGTTGTCCCGATGGAACTCAATTCCTCTCCTATTGGCTAGCCCTTTTAAACGATTGATTACTTCTGATGGATCACTTCCGTTTTCAATTGACGTTGTTATAGGATACTCACTTAACTACTGATGACCAATAACCATTCATTTCAGGAATAGATCGAATTTGTGACGTCTCAGTAGGGAACCGCTGATGGAAATTCTGTCCATGAAGATTTTTGCGGTAACTTCTTTGCAAACTATAAATCGAGCTTCTTTTTATATCTGGCCTTACTTAAATGGTACCAAAGAATATTTTATGCCATCTGTTGTTCATGGGTAATCCAAGCGTTGTTTACTTGATGGATGGATTATACGTCAAATACTATTATAGAAAGTCCCTAACATTTGTCAAAAACAAGTCAACGCCGCTGAACTTGTGTACCATACATATAAAGGATTTCTAATGAAAGTAGGCTGTGCTTCTGACTAATTTTACCATTATTTTTGAACTCAGCCACATATTTTTCTTAAGAACTAATTACGCTTAAATTTAAAACTAATGATAACGGAATGTATTTTTGCCAATATCTCATACTTTTAATATGGTTAGGTCAAGTTTTCGCCTAATTTTATTCACTTTAGACACAAATATACACTTTTAGGAGCAAAACACGCTCTCTCAATTTTATAGAGATAACTCACATATTAGCCGATATACAAAGTCACTCGGAAGATCGAAGATCCTTATATTGGGTATATGGAGGCCAAACGAAGTATTAGTCAATTTCAACTCATTTTTGACGAGCAGCCATATCAGGAAAGCATTTTCTATGAACTTCAATTATATGCCTCGTACAATCACCGATTTTTTCGGTCAAAAGTCAACTATGTAATCTGGGGTCCACACATTTGGTACCGAGAGGATTGAACATTTTGACAAAATGTTCAAATTATAAAATATTTTAAAGAATTTGTCTCCAATTTTATATATCTAACTAAATTTTATGTGCGGAATCCCTGCGAATATTAGAAAAGGCTTACGCCGATTCAGTTTTATCAAAAATACACGCCTACGAGTGCTGCAAACCCTTTAAAAACGGTCGCGAGTCCGTTGAAGACTTACCTCGTTCTGGACGACCTTCAACCTCTTCAACTGATGAAAACAAAAAAGTGAAAGATATGGTGCTAGAAAATCGTCAGGAAAGTGTTGAACAGATGGTAATAGAGCTCGACATCTCTCGCGAGTCCGTTCGAATGATTTTCGTGGATATTTTGGTTATAAAAGGAGTTCTAGCTCGACTCGTCCCGATAAAGCAAATTTTTGTTTCAAGAAAAGTACCGTACACAAGGTCTTTTTAAACATGCTTAATCGTGCTAGTTCCAATCCCACATTCATTAGGAGCAGAGAGAGATGGCAAGAGAAGAAGAATTCATGGATTTTACATATTAATAACGCAATTAATACCATCGATCCAGCACCATATTCACCAGACTTTGGTCCGTGTGATTTTTTCTTCCTGAAAACCCCAAACTGAAATTGCCACTCCGTGGAAGTCGTTTTCAATCGATCGAAGAGATAAAACAAAATTCGCTGAAGGAGCTGAAGGCCGTCCTAAAAAGTGCTTATTAAAAGCTGGAAAAATCATTGGCTTACTTTGAAGGCGACAAAATAAATGTTTATGAGTAATTAAATATTTTGCGTTTGCGGAGACTTCTTCGTCATATTGTATTCATAAGGAAGAGAAAAAAGTATAAGTCAGCAGAAAGAACTATGAACTTTAACTATGTAACCATCCAAATCAATTGGTTAAGGCTTGCTACAGTCCTTTAATGAACGCTGAAAAAAGAATGATCTACCAACCCTCTAAAGAGCAACGTATAACCAAACAGGCTCAACCAGAACCTTGATCTTGTCTAGTTTTAATGAGATTTAAGATTTTATTATTTATGGTTAGGCTTTGAACAAGAAGATTCAATAAATAAAGATATATTAACAAAAAAAAAAGGAATCATGGTCCATAACTCCACGAAATGGGTTCACAAAAGGGTTTAGTCTTGTATCACAAATTTGATGCTTTTTAACACCGATGAGATGTTAGTTTTTACGTAATTGCTGAGAATCGTAACCAGTTCACAGTAATCCACATAGAGCCATTTCTCGACAAACAAAGTCCTCTCCTTTGCTTGCTGCCCCTAATTATTGCAATAAAAATGTTTGCACTAATCCAAGGGCGGCGCAGGGAACATTCTCACGAGATGACAATGTTGGAGCGGTCATATGAACTCCCATTCCTCATCCCCTTCCCTTTATAATAGCCCATTTGAATGCAATTACTGCAATGAAGGCGTGGTATTTGTATGGATTTTTTGCGTGCCTTTTATTACTTTATTATGAATACTTGCCACAGTAGCGCTCTGCTCTCACCCCTCAACATTAATACTATTTTTATACCTGTAACGGCGCATTGTTGTACTCGTATTATCCTTTGCTTCCGCACTCTTGCTTGTTTGTTTGGTGGTCTTATGAGTATATTTCGGTTGGTCGGTCTTTCGGTTGCTTAATCCCCACATAGTCATATTAAATATTTTTTGCCATAACATATTTATATATAGTATATATGTATATATATATATATATATAAATACCTGTGTACATTCCTGTGTGAGCTGGTGTGTCATGAAGTTTTTTGTCGTCGCTTCGCTTTGTTTGTGCCTTTCATAATCCACATAATGGCTGTCTACCCGTGGTGACTGCGGTGTCTTGTTGGCTTTTGACTCTTTTCACTTTTCGCTTACCGTTAACAGGTGAATATACAGTTACACATATACATACGGTATATGTATGGGTAAGTGGCTGCAATTAGGCCAACTCCAGTCGTCGTTTTAACGAGGAAATGCTCTTTGCGGGAAGAGCATGTTAACAAGTATCCTTTTTTTTTTTATATTTTGCCTTCCGTATAGCAACAAAAACAACATTCATAGAGTATATAATTAATTTGGAGTGCATGTAAACAACTTGCAACAAAATTAATTTATGCAGTAGAATTTCGGGTTGTAATTTAAATAGCTAACTAGTGTTTATGTGCAGAACAACAACGAAAGCTAGTTTTTATTATCTGTGGCAGAAATGTTTCCGTTTAGGCATAGGGTTGCAAGTTTAATGCTCTTTTCTTGTAAATATTTTAAATATGTATTTCTTACCTTAGTAGCACCATGATGAAACTAGCTTACATGAATGTTGAGAACCATTCAATCAACGGGTTTACTACTTAAAACAAAATAAAAAAAAAACATGGAAACTTCAAATTTAATGGGGAAGGATCTTATCATTCGAAGGAGCATTCCTTACCATTTATTTTTTTGAGATTATCTCTTTGAAATATTGGTCGCGGCTACATCTAAGATGGTCCATTTCGATTGATGTGACGTGTGGGAAATGGCGCCTTCTTTTTTGAAACCAAATGCCGCACGATAGTGGTCGCCATTTATGCTCAGCGGCGATCATTTTGGAAGAAATATGGGCCGATGATTCCACTGGCCCACAAACCACACCAAACCGTTGTTTTTTCTGGATGAGGTTCCAGCTCTTGAATCTCTTCAAGTTGATTTTCGTTCCAAATGCGGCAATTTTACTTCTTTACATACCCATAAAGCCAGAAATGTCCCTCATCGCTGAACAAAATTTGGCTTGGAAACGGCGGATCTTCTTAGAACTTTTCAAGAGCCCATGAGCGATGCAATGTTGCTTGGGAAGCGGCTTCAGTGCTTGCACAAGCTGTATTTTGTATGCTTTCAATTTAAGATCTCAACATAAAATGCGCCAAGTCGTTCCATACAGCAGTCCGAGTTGCTGCGAACGGCGCACGGATCAACTCTTCACGGTATTCGTGTAAATTCTCAGCTACGGTTGCCATATTTATTTCAATTCGTCCTGTACGTGGTCTATTCGGTGAAATATTATCCAATAATGAATGCTAGGTCTTAAGGTGCGTGATGGTTTTGCAAATAGTAAGCTCAGTCGACCGAGTCGCGCGAAACATATTCTTTATAGAACGAGAGTAATAAAGTTGAACGATAAGGCGTAAGTCTTTCCATGCTGAAATGCCATACTACATTGAACAAAAATGAGATGACGACTTGACAAGACTCACGCGTAATCTGTCAAAAAAGGCTACTGAAAAAGTACCCTTACTTAGTTACAAGATTATTGATTCCAATAACTTTTAATATCAATTTATTATCGTCGTTATTGTATTTGCTGTAGCGGTTACTAGAATGCAGCTTCCGGTTGAATATTTTCAATATTGTGGTTTCAGTAAGGTCAAACAAAAAAAAAGAAATATGAGATTTGTTAAATTTATTGGGAATATAAAGAGGGGGTCGGGTACTCACTGCATGCTAGATATACATATGTTCTATACATCGTATCTAAGTTCGGAATCCACATGGAGAACATAGAACATAATCTCAATGAATCAATCAATACTTAAGTCTTTCCATTTCGTGACCTGCTATGTGTTAGCTGTTGTTGACAAATTTTGTTTTCTCCTGAGGTTCAATTCCACCCCAATCAAGTGGCTGCGGGACTGAAAACGGTACTGTTTTATTGAAAGCTTCGGGTGGAAAGGAGGCAGATACAGATGGCTGGAAAAAGGAGGACGGAGTTGTTGTGTCAATTACTATCCGAAATTAGACATAAGGCAGCCTTTTAAGCGGTCGGATCTCTGTAATATATTTATAGCCGAGTTTTTAACTTTGGAAAACCACGGAGGTGTCCTCTAATGCATCAGCCGGCAACTCCAGAGTTAACATTTACATACACAGCCAGGTACCAAACAATGCAATGATCTTGTTGCGCAGGATGCCAGGTCACAAAGGCATCAATGGCAATGAGATAGTGGACAAGATGGCCAAGAGTGGTATTCGTCAGTCATCAGGTTACGTGACCAACATACATTGTTTTTACGACGATCTGGACAGGAGCATGGCAGGGAAAATCAAAACCCGAATGGCAAGATCTAACAGAATGTGAAACATCAAAAGACACATAGAAAGCCACAGATCAGATATAAGGTTAGTTAAAGTTCCTACTCAGTCACGGTCTGATGGCGGCTCCCGCCCTCAAAATGAGGCGGATCGAGATGACTATAGAAAATGTCAAGATCAAGGTACTAGAAAAAAATGGAAAATCTATTGGCTCTTGTGCCGCATTAGCCAAGCACTAAATCAAGGTGTGAGTAATCTAAAAACAGAACATTATACATGAGTTGGCGAGATTATTACCGATTTGCTCTATTTTCACAACATAAATATTTTTGCTGCTCTTAAAGATAATGAAATTAATAGCAAGCGTCCCTAGTTTCTTCTTGCAACATCTGAACTAAATATCAATGTAGTTTTAGTTCTTCTTCTTCTTAATTGGCGTAGACACCGCTTACGCGATTATAGCCGAGTTAACAACAGCGCGCCAGTCGTTTCTTCTTTTCGCTGCGTGGCGCCAATTGGATATTCCAAGCGAAGCCAGGTCCTTCTCCACTTGGTCATTCCAACGGAGTGGAGGTCTTCCTCTTCCTCTGCTTCCCCCGGCGGGTACGGCGTCGAATACTTTCAGAGCTGGAGTGTTTTCATCCATCCGGACAACATGACCTAGCCAGCGTAGCCGATGTCTTTTAATTCGCTGAACTATGTCAATGTCGTCATATATCTCGTACAGCTCATCGTTCCATCGGATGCGATATTCGCCGTGGCCAATGCGCAAAGGACCATAAATCTTTCGCAGAATTTTTCTCTCGAAAACTCGTAACGTCGACTCATCGGTTGCTGTCATCGCCCAAGCCTCTGCACCATATAGCAGGACGGGAATTATGAGCGACTTATAGAGTTTTGCTTTTGTTCGTCGAGAGAGGACTTTACTTTTCAATTGCCTACTCAGTCCGAAGTAGCACCTGTTGGCAAGCGTTGGATTTCCAGGCTGACATTGTTGGTGGTGTTTACGCTGGTTCCAAGATAGACGAAATTATCTACGACTTCAAAGTTATGACTGTCAACAGTGAAGCAGAGTGACGACTGTTTGTTTGATGCCAAGTCGCGTTCAGTGCGACGACTGTTAGTCCTTGATGACAGGCAGAATATTTCGATGATATTTGCGAACCTCGTTCACCGCCAGACCCATTTTCTGTGTAATTCCTTGTCCAGCCTACGAGAAAGCTTTGATACTTTTTTTCTAAACGGCGCAAACGGCCTATTTTGATAGGCCGAATTTAATTTTTTTAAAATATGAAAATGTTAAACTAAAAACAAACCTAATAATACAGGAAAAATAAAAACTCATTTATTATGACTTTCAGTTTTCGTTCCATGAGCAAACTGTTGTGAAGTAAATTTAAATTTAAAAAAATTATGCTATTTGCAAAAAAATACTTGAGTGTATTAACAAAATAATGAAACCTTGTCTTTTTACCTAAAACCGTCCCCAATTTTTTTTCCTGCGTTCGCCACTGATATCAATATTGTCGGCATACGCCAAGCTGCACACTCTCATAGAAGATGGTACCTTCTCTATTTAGTTCTGCAGCTCGAACTATTTTCTCTAGAAGCAGGTTGAAGAAGTCGTACGATAGAGAGTCGCCTTGTCTGAAACTTCGTTTGGTATCCAACGGCTCGGAGAGGTCCTTCCCGATCCTGACGGAGCTTTTCGTGTTGTTCAACGTCAGTTTACACAGCCGTATTAGTTTTGCGGGGATACCAAATTCAGACATCGCGGCATAAGGGCAGCTCCTTTTCGTGCTGTCGAAAGCAGCTTTGAAATCGACGAAGAGGTGGTGTGTGTCGTTTCTCCTTTCACGGGTCTTTTCCAAGATTTGGCGCATCTTGAATATCCGGTCGGTTGTTGATTTTCCAGGTCTGAAGCCACACTGATAAGGTCCAATCAGTTTGTTGACGGTGGGCTTTAATCTTTCACACAATACGCTCGATAGAACCTTATATGCGATGTTGAGGAGGCTAATCCCACGGTAGTTGGCGCAGATTGTGGGGTCTCCCTTTTTTATGGATTGGGCATAGCACACTTAAATTCCAATCGTTGGGCATGCTCTCGTCCGACCATATTTTACAAAGAAGCTGATGCATGCTCCCTATTAGTTCTTCGCCGCCGTGTTTGAATAGCTCGGCCGGTAGTCCGTCGGCCCCTGCCGCTTTGTTGTTCTTGAGGCGGGCAATTGCTATTCGAACTTCTTCATGGTCGAGTAATGGAACGTCTGCTCCATCGTCATCGATTGGGAAATCGGGTTCTCCTTCTCCTGGTGTTGTGCGTTCACTGCCATTCAGCAGCCTGGAGAAGTGTTCCCTCCATAATTTAAGTATGCTCTGGGCATCAGTGACTAGATCACCTTTGGGGGTTCTACAAGAATATGCTCCGGTCTTGAAACCTTCTGTAAGCCGCCGCATTTTTTCGTAGAATTTTTGAGCATTACCCCTGTCGGCCAGCTTATCAAGCTCTTCGTACTCACGCATTTCGGCCTCTTTCTTCTTCTGTCTGCAAATGCGTCTCGCTTCCCTCTTCAACTCTCGGTATCTATCCCATCCCGAACGTGTAGTTTTAGTTACACCGTTAAATAAACAAAACTATTATACACTTCTAAAACAGCTTGAGAGGGCGCTGAAAAATGTTGTAATTACAATTATAATTCCAATGTTATCGTCACTCTGCTAAGCTACCTGAACATACAGGCCTTTTCACTATTCTCTTGTATTGAATTACGCCTCGTCCAACTCCACTTTTCTCTAACCCTAAAATTATGCAACATTATTAACTCGCCAACAATTATAAGTATGTTTTTTTATTAAGAAAAAGAACCCGTAATGTAAGTAGTCTCATAAATGCCCATTCAAATCTACTAATGATTATATGATATCATAAACGAACGTATTCTTCGATATTACCATATTGTCCGATTACACGATAAGCTCTGAATGTTACGCCAGTTTATAGTACAGTTATTCGATGGGTTTTACAGCCATCAATTAACAATAATATTGAAAATTGCTCCCTATTCTACGCATCGTAAATAAATAATAACACAAAATTGGCTAATTTGACCTGTCTGATTTTATTTGAATCTACGAATTTTGTCAAAAACTCTTTTACGTTGAACTTTCGAAGGTTCATGAACGTCTCTTAAAATTCCATATTAAGTTAAACGTTATATGGCAAAGGAATGACGGCAGTTAAAAGGGAACATATCCACACACATAAACCGGTGATGTTTCGTTAACGAAACCATTTGCAACAACAGTTTGCAAGATCAAATCAATGAATCAGTGGGAATGTTTCAAGTTCTTGTGAATCAGCACTATTGAAATTGAAAACTTGTCGCCGATTCATACTTCCATATTTGCTGGCTCATTTGACGTCATATGTTAAATTAGCCTACGTAAAAAATATTAAATTTATTATACTCCCGCAACAAAGTTGCTAAGGAGAGTATTATAGTTTTGTTCACATAACGGTTGTTTGTAAGTCCTAAAACTAAAAGAGTCAGACATAGGGTTATATATACCAAAGTGATCAGGGTGACGAGTAGAGTTGAAATCCGGATGTCTGTCTGTCCGTCCGTCCGTCTGTCCGTCCGTCCGTGCAAGCTGTAACTTGAGTAAAAATTGAGATATCATGATGAAACTTGGTACACGTATTTCTTGGCTCCATAAGAAGGTAAAGTTCGAAGATGGGCAAAATCGGCTCACTGCCACACCCACAAAATGGCGAAAACCGAAAACCTAATATAACTAAGCCATAAATGAAGATATTAAAGTGAATTTTGGCACAAAGGATCGCTTTAAGGAGGGTCACATTTGGACGTAATTTCTTGGGAAAAGTGGTTATGGCCCCGCCCTTTACTAAGTTTTTTGTACAAATCTCGGAAACTACCATAGTTATGTCAACCAAACTCTATGTCGTTCAGGCATTTCCATATACAGTTCAAAAATGGAAGAAATCGGATAATAACCACGCCCACCTCCCATACAAAGGTTATGTTGAAAATCACTAAAAGTGCGTTAACGAACTAACAAAAAACGACAGAAACACTAAATTTTACGGAAGAAATGGCAGAAGAAAGCTGCACCCAGACTTGATTTAAAATTGAAAATGGGCGTAGCGCCGCCCACTTATGGACCAAAAACCATGTCTCAGGAACTACTGAACCGATTTCAATGAAATTCGGTATATAATATTTTCTTAACACCCTAATGAGATGTACGAAATATGGGTGAAATCTGTTCACAACCACGCCTTCTTCCAATATAACGCTATTTTGAATTCCATCTGATGCCTTCTCTGTATAATATATACATTAGGAAATGAAAATACAATTCAATACTCAAAGTACACAAATTGATCTAATCTAATTAATTTTACAGCAAAATAAAAAAACATGTAAATTATGATCACTTTATCATGCGAGAGTATAAAATGTTCGGTGACACCCGAACTTAGCCCTCCCTTACTTGTTTTTTATTGCTTTGCAAATGGACAGTGATCAATGGCCATCGCTGACGCGTACAATTCGGTCAGTTTTTCGATCTTTTTAAAGTCTCGCGTCCTGTAATAAAGTAAGTGAAACAGAAAAAAATTTTAACTTAGGTTGCAACGAAGCCATAATACCCTTCACAATTACAAAAGTTTCGCTACAAGAACTTGATCGATCGTTCAGTTTGGATGGCAGCTATATACTATTAAGATCAGAACTGAACAATTTCTTCAGAGATTACACTACTGCCTTTGACAATAGCCCATGGAAAATGGCGTGAAGATATCTTCTGACACGAAAGAGTTGTCCCTATTAACACTTTGTTCCGATCGTTCAGCATATGCTATAGTGGTCCGATATCGGCGGTCCAGACACATGAGCGGCTTCATTGGAAGAAAAGGACGTATGCTCAAAGAGATACCTCAAAAATTGTGGGGCTAATTCGCATAAATACAGACAGCCGGAAAAACAGATAGGCTTGGCTAAAGCGACTCAGCATGTCGTGGTGATCATTTACATATAAATTTTATAGGGCCTCCGACGTTTCCTTGTATGTGTTACAAACTTCTTCACAAGCTATATACACCCTGTTTAAGGTATATTGAGTGATCAGTAAAAGAAACGTTTTGGAGGTGACAAAGGAAAAAACTTTAGAGGTCTGACACCAAGCGTAGTAGTGCTGTAATCAAGCCCCTACTTTCAAAAACACACGTAGATTGCAGCAATGTAACATTTCTAGATGAGTCCACTTTGGTGTTGCTCAACACCTTGCGACGTGCTGGGCTAAGAAAAAGCCAAACATTTATTCAAAGGAGTGTTAAGCATATTCAATATGTAAATGTTAATGGATGCTTCTCTGATCATGGTTTTGGGATTTTGGGGTGATTCACAGAAAAACTGAATGCTGTTATAATGATAAAATTTTATAAAATGCCTTACGGTAAAAATAACCGTATTTGGTTACTGCAAGAAAACAATAATTCAGAACGAGCAGACTCTGGACTCAATGAAAACAAGAAAACCATATAGTTACTTGAGATTGGCCAGTCACCAGACACCAATCCAATAGATAGTCTTTGGGCTTTAGTGGAGTCCAAAATATCAAGAAAACACTCAACGGCAACAACAAGTTTAATTCGGCTACTTCAACATACTTGATGGTTGCTTCCTGTGGAATTTGCGGTTAATTTAATTGCAAGTTGCCAACAAAGCTGTCAGTCGATAGTAGGCAACGTGAGCGGCTGGAGCAAGTATTGGAAAAAACTCAGCTTTAAAAAACAATCAATTTTCTATAAATATAACAGCTTTCTCAACAAACGCTACGTTGGAAAACTAAAACGTTACTGCCCTATTGTACTATTTCATATGCTAAATATTAATTCAATCGGTTGGTAGAAATATGGTAGTGACCTTGGCGCCGCACTCTATACTAAGTTAACCCAATGTAAAATATGTATAAAATTATATGGACATATAGACCCGGTCACATTTTTAATCACAACTCCGTCTCTACTCATCAAACACGAGCAGCTTTCAACTTCATGTTCCCAGAGCTTGTGCTGAGTTTTCCTCGCAATTTGGGATAAATCTAATTTTTGCAATTATAGTGCATGCAATTTCCCAACAGTTGTATATCTCAGAAATTACTAAGGTCCAGACCAAAAAGTAACTTTTCAACCATGTAAGATTTAAAATATCACCTTTAAGTGTAAAATCAGTAGTGGTCTAACGATGGGTCATCAAACTAGCGAAACTGTCGAAACCTCGAAACCTATAAAATTTGTAATGAATGAAATCACTTTTGCAAACGTTCCGATAATCTTACTTATCAATGATTTATGAGCTGAAGCTATTCAACATAAACTATGCTGCTACTTTATGCCAAGCTCTTAACCTGTATAGAAGTAAACTGTTTGAAGTTAGCAATCGCCTAGAAATGGTCTGTGCTGACCAATAAAAAAAGAATATTATTTCATTAGAACTACGCCAGGCCACACATGTTGCTAGGGACTCTCCAGAAGCACCGAGAGTTTGGTAAGGATGTTCTGGATGTGTTTATGTACACACCTTATAGTTTGTGTATGGAAAAAAGCGAATGATTTTGCTGGTGAAAAAGTTGTCTCAAAGGAAGCTGTCACAATGCTTTGCCTATAAGTTACTACAATCGTCTAACTGACTAAATAAATTTGCGCAGAAAGTTAAGCGAACTTACTAAGTGTATTGAAAGCTTATTAAGTGCCAATATTTGATAAGATGTAAGTTCATAAGCTTCCTGTTTAAAACATTTTCTTCTTGCGAACACTCTAAAAGTCGCGAAACGAACAATCAAGTGGCATAAACCCAAAGTTAATCTTGCATTCCAAACGTAGTCTCAGAAATATTTCAAAGCATTAAAAGAGTCTTTAATCAAAGAGACTTTATTGAGATATGTCTACACTTACAAGTACTGAAACAAGCTCGCTAATCAGCTAATTAGTCGCTTAACTAAACTTGTAATTATTGCTGTAAACTACATACATTGTACATTACGATTATACTACTACATTTTTTAATAGAACAAGGTAGTGCTTAAGTAAACAAAATGTACTTGATGTTAACTTAAGTACCACCTTTCAGATATAACATTTTACTATATCAAATGTTAGTTTTATTGATTTCCTTATGGTCCCCATTTAACCACCTGATTTTTACTGCCGCCGTACAGAAGTGACGTCTTTCGATAGCAGATACGAAGACACGAAACGTACACCATTAATAAGTTGGGGAATAGTGCTTCCCGAAAAATCGAACGCTTATCAAACTTTAAACTTTCAACCAAGCGCCAGATAATCAATGAATAGAACGCCGAGGTGCCGTCATATCAGGCGCTGTAAATAATTGCGTGAGGCATGTATTGCTCATATTGGCTCACATGAAATTAAAATATGATTATACTCGTAAATTTGAAAATCATTATCTGATATCTAATAAAAGTGTCGGCAGACATAAATACCAACAAATAAGCGTAACCGCACAATGCAAAGTGACCGCGGAATTGTGGCTATCTTATCTCCCCGATTTGCCTAGGAAATTTTACCAATTCGCAAATATGAATAGGCCAGCTAACGAATAGTAAAGACAGTTACTTTCGCGAGCTGCAAACAAACGCATTGCAAGTGTTAAAATTTAGCAAATCATTTGAAATCATGACGGTGGGACTTGTAAGACTTCTTATTTGGTCAATATTTGGTGTTCTGCTCAGCGCAAACCTCGCTTGTGGCAAGCCCGTATCAACATTGCTGGACGCTGAAGAGATAGCGGGCATGTTTGAAGGCGATATGATCTTAACTGCGGATCAAGAACGTTTGCTACGAAGTCCGCTGCAAGGCCGAAATGGTTTGGTTGACGAGACCAAGCGGTGGCCGAATCGTATTGTCTATTACAAAATTGTCGGCGATTTTGGTATGTGCAAAGAACTATAATGTGTTAAATGTATTTAGAAAGGATTAAGAAAGAGAAGTGCAAGACAGGGCCGTTCAGTAAACCTCGTAATTTTAAGTGGTCGCTCGTTCGATAACAAAAGTCCGTAATAACTTTGTGGACGCAATTTTACTATCAAGTGAACAGAGTTCAGTGACAACCCCAAGTATAGAGATTGGTGCTTTTGGCATAACAAAACAGGGAACTATCGATCTTTGAAGCCCCATACTTACAGGAATTATGCGTAATTTCAGTTCTACACAAATCAACGAAAAATTATATCATTATGTTTCTTAGAATTTACAATTTCGAACCAAATATGCGGGTAACCCAGTGAAATTTTTCAGAATTTGTGATTTTCATTGAAATGCGCATTTGCACCATCTTTGTAGATTCAATTGAAACTCATGTCAAATTCAAATTTTATTTTGACGCCAATGATGTTCACATATGAAAATCGTAAATTAAAATAACTCTCTCAATTTCTTAGTAGTGAATATTTATGGCGCCATATAACGCATTCATTTATGATCCCAACAATTTATATCGCATGGGTTTTGACAAATATTTAGACTTTGATATTGCCTAGTGGAGGGGTTAGAGTAAAGTAAAGATTGGCGATTATTTCATATGAAAATGGAGGCAATTTAGCAATGATTTCATTATAATCAATGGAACGCCGGTTTTTGAGGCTAAGAGAAACTCAAAGGAAAATATTTTTACTCGCAAATTGCTATTTCTTAATGAATTACAGTTGGCCCATCCACTATAAATTGAGCTCAGAAAAGCGCATATCGTACATTAATACATTCATTTATTATACCCTGAAGAGGGTATATTAAGTTTGTCACGAAGTTTGTCACCCCCAGAAGGAATCGTCGGAGACCCTATAAAGTATATATATAAATGATCAGTATGTCGAGCTGAGCCGATTTAGCAATGTCCGTCTGTCCGTCTGTCTGTATATATACGAACTAGTCTCTCAGTTTTTAAGATATCGATTTTGAAATTTTGCAAACGTCATTTTTTCTACAAGAAGCTGCTCATTTGTCGTAACGGTCGATATCGGACCACTATAACATATAGCTGCCATACAAACTGAACGATTGGAATCAAATGCTTGTAGGGAATACTTTCACATTTGACAAGATATACTAATGAAATTTGGTATATATTATTTTCTAAGGCAACAATGTAATCTCCGAAGAAATTGTTCAGATCGGATAACTATAGCATATAGCTTCCATACAAACTGAACACATAGTTACTAACAGAAATGCACTTGTGAAGGGTATTTAGCTTCGGTGCAACCGAACTAACGTTTTTTCTTGTTTTTACTTAAAATTATTTGAGAAATCAATAACTTTAACAACAGCTGGTCTACTGTGAATTGTTTTTGGACATATTTGTATCCACAATTCATGTCCAAGAGATTTACTCTCTTTTTTATTTTTAAATCTTTATTTCATTGTGTGTTACACAAATTAGAAACTTTAGAGAAAATAACAGATATAATTTTTAATATCAGTTTTGAAAAATGTGGATTCATTGAAGTGAACAGAGAGACCAATGTTGAAAACATACGTTATATCTCATTTAAAGCTTTTCGTTTATAATTCTCAAGTTGCAAATTTGTTTTTAAGTATCAGCATTAGTCTGCCAAAATGGGATACTCCCTACGACCTTGAGAACTATCTTCCGTCACTTTTAGATACATTGGAACCTCTCTCTCTCTGTTTCTCATAATAATTGTCTAAATTGTTGAGATACAAGGTAGTTTCCACAGTAAACAGGACAAAAAAAAAAAAACAGAACAAATGGTTTTTTCGGCAAAATCAATTTATTTTATTGAAAATAGTCTCCTTCTGCTTCAATACAGCTTTTTGCACGGTCCGAAAGCATGTCGAACGAGTGCTTTAGCTCGTTGGCCGGTATGACCGCCAGTATGCCGGTGCAAGCCTTTTGAATGGCCTCTACGTCTGCATAACGCTTTCCTTTCATGGGCAAATGCATTTTTCCGAAACGGAAAAAGTCGCACGGTGCCATGTCAGGTGGAGGTTAATAGTTAAAATGTGATTTTTGATCAAATAATCAATTAAAAGCGTCGATCGATGAGACGGATTTTGAGCAATTTTTGGTCGCCAGTCAATTTGTGCGGAACAAAATGTGCACACACCTTTCGTAAGCCCAAATGTTCGGCCAAAATGCGATAAATCGATGTTTTTGAGATGTTCAATTCCATTTCCATGAATTTCAATGATGACTTTTGATGAATTCACGCATAGTATTGAAGGAATTTGCGGTGATCACGGATTTTGATTGCCCCACATGTTGATCGTCATTTATGCCCTCACGGCCACTTCGAAAACGTTGAAACCACTCGTGCGCTCTGCTACTTGATAGGCAATCATCGCCATAAACTTGTTTCATCAATTGAAACCTTTCGGTAAAAGTTTTACCAATTTTAAAACAAAATTGAATGTTGGCTCTTTGTACAAAGCTCAAAATCAAAAAAAAACTTTGGTCCAAGTCTTTAATTGTATCTCAAAAACCTGTATAAAATTCCATGAAGATCAGTTGAGTAGTTCTCGAGAAATCTTGCCGACCGCTTTCAAAGCAACAATTTCGAGAAAAACGCGTTTAAAGACAGCGCACAAGGCTCAAAGCCAATATTCTAGACAGGTTGTAGAATTTATTAGACAATTATTTGACTTTTTGAAACCCGTAAACCCTTAAACCATTTTTATTACTAACTATAATAATAATATAAGAAATGCAAATATCATAAAACATGAGTAAATCCAATACTTTCATGAATAGATTCGTAATGTGCACACTCAAAGCCATCATAATTTGCTAAGATTTCTCGAGCAACAAAAAACAATAGATTCTTTTAGTAGAGCTGTGTAATCTATGCTCTCTTCAAAAAGTTTTAAAGGGAGAAAGTGTCTAAAGTCTGACGACATTACGTTCTTTAATGCCCATCTGTTGAATTGTCTCTCAGAATTTTTTTACGAATAAGAGGCATCGATATCCTGAATCCCAAGTCAGTGTGTAACTTTACTTCAAACCAAACCTCCTGCAGATCACCTCGGTACCACCTTCAAGTTTTACATCGCGAGAATGTTTGAGCAATGCTCATATGTTTATACTGGTTCAACCTCTGTTGGTCTCTGAATTCGCCGTGTTTATGGTGATCTGTTTCATTTTGGAGCTCTCTCCTTCGCTGCTATTCCTGAGCTCTTTGGGTAGTAAGGTTTGAAACAACTATATTTGGGTTAACTAAAATCTACCTCGCCATATCTACCTTCCATCTCCATCGTCTTTGCCAGCTCTTCACCGCCTTTCAGATGCTGAAATGCTGAGATGTTTCTCTTGAAATCAAAACCATCAAAACGGTTAAATTTAGAGACGGAAATTAGAAATTTAAGTATACTTACCTACAAATTATCTATACTATTTACAGCTTTTTTTTTTACTAAAGCTCATAAACCTATAGGTCCGTTTGGAAAACTATATATGTATTTTCAGAAAAAGCTTAGAATTCTATACTTACAGGGCATATTTTTTCAAATACGGTAATATATTTTTATACTTATATTTCAGACTTAATTCATCGCCAAGCCATTTCAGACGCCATAGAGGTTTTGGAAGAGCGTACCTGCTTAAAATTCCATGAAGCCAGCGAAACCTCCAAGCAATACGTGGCAATTTCTTCCATGGCGGGTGGATGCTACACCGCTGTTGGCTATCAGGCCAAAGTGCAGACAATGAACTTGGAGAATTATCCAATTGGTGAGGGCTGCTTCCGAGCGGGCACCATATTGCACGAGTTCATGCACGCGCTCGGCTTTTATCATCAGCAAAGTGATAGCAATCGTGATAAGTACATAGACGTTGTCTACGACAATATTGTGCCGGGTAAAGAGCCAAACTTTGAAAAATACGACGCGTCAGTTGTGACCGATTTCGATGTGGGTTACGACTATGATAGCTGTCTACATTATAGACCCGGCGCATTTTCGAAGAATGGTAAAGATACGATAGTGCCGTTGGACGCGACCGCGGTTATCGGTCAGCGAGAACATTTGAGTAAAAAGGATATAAACAAAATTAATATCATGTACAAGTGTCCCATACTGACCTAAAAGTGCATTACTCCAATAACAGATCAAAGAGACATATATTATAAGTGATACAACTAATGGATTATGTAAATATTTAACATATTTGTGATATCGACTTGCTATTAATTTATTTAGTTTTAAGTATAGTGGTAATTTTCCAATTAAATAACTTAAAATTAATAATACGACTTAAAATCAATACAAATATGTATTTACAGGAATGCTCTCTTATTATAAAGGAAATTGTGTTTCATATAGATCGAGAATCTAATAAAACGTTTTTCTTTCGGAGATATAAATTATCAGAGCGGATGTTTGCTAAGAAATTGGTTGGTGTAGGAGTGTCTGACCTCGCTGTAAATAGCATCGTGTGTCTTCTCTTTTGGCCTAAGACTGATCGCAGGCGATCTAGTGATCTTCTTTTCCTCAATAAGGCTAGCCTCTCCCTAGTTGTGGGGCTTTTAACAAGTCATTGCCCTAATGGGCGGTCATGCAATAAGGTTGAGAATCCTACCAGACACTGTTTGCAGAAGCTGTTTGGAAAAAGATGAGGTGGAAATAACTCAAAACTTCCTTCTTGCCGTCTCGCGTTTAGGAGGGAGTTGAAATTAAGCCCCTATGCAAACTTGTATTGGTTACTAAGCGTTTTGCCAATCTGTAAGTCCGAAATAGGAGTTCTTATTTTCTTTGGCTTCAGAAAGGACTGCATATACCAGTCCACGAACGATCATCGTTCAGCCAGCTAACCTTACCTAATCTAACCACATTTACTATGGATCTTTGTGAAACGTTTCTCGAATCGAATATACCATAAAAAAAGATAAGCAATCTAAGTATTAAATCCTTTTTTTTTTTTTGGAAAATACCAACTATCAAATTTCCTGCGTATCAAAGTTGCGGCACAGTTACGTGCCTCTTCTGTACAACAAAGTCTTAACTGAGCTAAATACAAAAGCTGCCAATCATTTTATTTGGATATCTGTAGACGAGACAAGAGACTCAGAGCAGCGACTAGTCAAAGTATTGGCAAGTGATTTACATGAACGAACAAAAAGTTATTTATTCAATGTTGCAGATATTGGTGCCGCCAATGCTATCGCTGGAGCCGTCTTTGTTAACGACAGTTTGCACTTACTTTGGCCAAACGGTGAGTTAAACTTTATATTCAATTTAGGACGTTCGGTTGCTAATTCATATACTTTCTATTTCGATCAACTTCAATCCAGGTATTCAGTATAACAAAGTCCTACTAATTGTTACGGATACAGACAGCATCATTTATGCTGGCTGCTGGTAATGCGCACTTGTCTTTCGCATGGATTACATAGACTAGCAGAGTTTGTGCGAACACAGTTTTCTACTTTCAACAGTTTCATTCAAGATTGCATTATTCTGATTACTTTAAAGTGATTTTCACCACTAGTTGATTCATTTAATAGCGACGATGTTGAGGCTATTCGATTGTCCCAGGAGTGTTTTAGTCGCACCGCTTATTTACAGACCTATATAAAGCAGAACTTTCCAGCCTTATAATGATATTGTAAGATTCGAAACCCGTAGTATAGAAATCAAATAATCTATTCACCTTGTCGAAGAAGTACGACCATCGATATGTACTAAAGGAAAATAAAGCATATTTTGAAAAGCTTAATGCCATTCTTAAATAAGGTATGAAAGCCACAAATTCATACTTAAAAAACCTTTCTTCAACGAAGCTGACTCTAATTTCATACTGACCCGTGTCATCTGCAGATGTCGAACGAAGTTACTCCGGATATGCAAGTATCTTAACTGAAAATCGAAAATCCTTTGTATTTGATAATTTAAAACACGATTTAATCATGTATTATAATCAATTAAGAATCAAGAAGACAATGCATTGTAAGAATAAAATACATATTTGAAAATTTTTTTTTGTATAACTGAATGCACATTTTTTCGTTTTATGGTCACATTATAAAAGATTGTTTTAATATTCGTGCATACTTGTGTATGTCGAAACTAAAAGAAAAAAGTGCCTAACGACACAAAAAGTATAGATAATTAACTGATATTCGGAGAAAAATATCAAGTGTCTAGAAAATTACAATATATAGTACCATACAAAAATACTGAATTCCATCCTTCTTGACAATTTCAAAAAAAAGATTCTCATAATTTCTTGCAGATACAGATACAATAAAATTCCAAAATAACATTTGACCAATGCAGAACAAAATAGAGTAAGTATTTTCAAAATAAACTGTACAGTTTGTGCGCTCCAAAAAAATGAGAATATTTTTAACACGCAAATATTTTAACTATCATCAAAGTTGCCGAGAATTGAAAATCATTTAAACGATGGTACAGTAGGATTGAGATACTTTTAAGAAGTAGGTCTATTTTATATATTACAGCAGTTGAGATTGCTAGAGGAGTAAAGCCATAGTTAATGGAAACGAATTAAAACGATTTCATAATCGCTAAATTCTCTTCAAGATTTCTTTTATAAGATCTTTAACATTTCTTTAATGGGAATGAAACAAATTATATACAAAAGTTGGCTAAGAACATAATCTCCAGATTTTGTTGAAAGCGTAAGTTGACGATATTGCCCACTACTAATATAATTTAAAATGACAACTAATGCAACAATACAGTAAGAAATATAAGAAAATCAGTTTTTTAATAAGTTTGCGCGAAAACATCCCCCAACACTTACGATCGTACAAAATATTATGGAAATTAAAATTATACATTTGGTAACTCAACTGACTTAATGAAAGGGCTGTATTAGAGGGCTTGTTATTAATCAACAGCAAAACTGTTCGCAGAAGGATTGGGCATTTGGGAACACAAGTACTTCGGAAACTATAGTAAAGCCAACCCAGATTGCACGCGATCTCGCAGCAAAATGATTGCTTCATAATGGAAATATATGTTACTCTGCAATGAATTAATAACTAAAGAGTCAGGATTACAAAACTGTCACACAAAAAAATAATCCGGAATTAAAAATTTCTTTATGAAATAAAATATATTATGGATATGTGCACAAAAATAATTTAGGGATCATCTGCAGTCATGTTCGACAGGGGTTTCATTACGACAATGAGC
The DNA here is from genome assembly GCF_016617805.1 of Bactrocera tryoni. Classification (NCBI taxonomy): domain Eukaryota; kingdom Metazoa; phylum Arthropoda; class Insecta; order Diptera; family Tephritidae; genus Bactrocera; species Bactrocera tryoni. The sequence goes on along the minus strand of NC_052500.1, from coordinate 32,604,096 downwards.
CAAACATCATTTTCAAACGCATTCATGAGCCTTAAGGATTAGTTTTAACGCCTTACAATGCCTCGAAGATAGGCTGCCGTTGTCAAGTGTAACTGATTCCCTATGTACTCTTTAGTGGCTTTAATTTACAGTTTTTGCTTAGAAAAAAGTTGTTTTAGTTTTGATTGAAAGAAATTTGGTTCAATTCTTATACTCTGAACAGGGTATATTAAGTTTGCCACGAGGTTTTTAACATGCAAAAGGAAACTTCCGAGACCCCATAAATTGCATATATAAGTAAACAGCATGACAAAGTGAGCCGATTAACCTTGTCCGTCTGTATATACACTAACTAGTCCCGTAGTTTTTGAGGTATTGATCTGATATTTTGCACACGTCCTTTGCTCAACAAGGCCTTTTGGATATATTCGGAACCGTAAATATCGAACACTCATCGCTTATAGCAGCTATACAGGGTTAGTCCGGAAAGTAATAAGACTGATTTTATTCCGCCGCGACTGTACTTCGCGCACCAACTGGCTTCAGTAGAGGGCATTCTTAGCTAACGCACGAATGGCTGGTCAGTTGTCTCCGAGCATCTGGAGAGTCAGGACAAACATTTTCACGCGACGTGTTTCTGTGAGTGGTACAAGCCGAAAATGCAGCGTTCGTTAGAGCAGAAGTACGCGGTTAAATTCTGTTTGAAATTGTAAATCTGCTACAGAGACGTTTGATATGATCAAGCAGGCTTACCCATATGTTGCTTTAGCAAGAAGTGGTGTGTTTCGGTGGCACCAGGCCTTTCTGGAGGGCCGGGAAGAGGCCGCAGTTGAAGACCGTACTGGGAGATCTACGACTTCGACAAATACCGACAAAGTGACTTTTGAACGCAAAATTGAGCTCAGACCGTCAACTAAGTATTCGTGAAATTGCTCAGTTGTTAAATTTATCAAAATCTGTGGTCCATGATTTTGTGACGGAGCACTTGAACATGCGTGAAAGTGAACCCTAATTATTGAATAACGTAATCACAGGTGGCGAGTCATGGATCTTTAAGTATGACCTCGAAACAAATGGGCAATCTTCCGAGTGGCACACGCCGGCTTCTCCTCGCCAAGCAGCATGCACCTCGGCTCTCAAGGCTATTCTGGAGAATGCCTTCCCTGACGCCTTCAATGCTTAAAAATCTCGTTGGCAGCGCTGAATCGATGCAGAAGGAGCCTATTTTGAAAGTTTTAAAGAATTGTAACTATTAGTTCAATATTTTTTTTTAATCGACTCAGTCCTATTACTTTCCGGACAAACCAAGTACAATCTGGCCGATGAAACTGAATTCCTTGTATAGAAAACTTTTCTGTTTGAAATGGTACCTTTACGAAATCCGGCATGAATTATTATCAAAGGCAATGCTACAATATCCAATTCAAGTCTTTTTAAGCCTTTTATGCTAAAAAATGCACCTGTAAATGCACTAAAGCTTAAGTGCAGCCGATGTTAACGTTTTTTCAGGTTTTTATTTAAAATATTATTTCAGATTTATATTTAATTCGCTCAAATGATTTCATGCAATTTTTAACCAAAATTTTTAAATCAGGGACCTTGCGTATTTCTCTCTAATATACCTATGTAGCTAAAACTGGCTTTCATAAGATCTAAGTGGCTGGGCGATGGCAGGGAGATTTCAAATGCGCCGCATGAAAACAATTGTTAAAGACGTTCATACCTCAATATCGCTGACATGTAACTGGTCTTTGTATGTGTGTATGTAGGTGCGTGCATTACACGCCGAAATGTATGAAATTTATGCGAAAACTGAATGTCTTATTTTCAATTTACAGTTAGAGACCGCAAAAATACAATAAGCCAGCGCATAGACGCTCGTAAATGTGTGAATTTACTAAAGTGCAAATATGGTAGTGCAACAACAAAAACGCACATAATCATACATACGAGTGTGTGACGCTTGTGTGAGTATTTGTTGGTGTGTTTAAACGCTTTTGCAGCTACTGTTGCATATATTTTATGTAAATATGAGCTTGCGTCGGCAACTTGCAACGTCAGCAGCAAACCCTATCTACACACACACACACACACACATGAACCATGCACATAAGTACTGCGGCATACTGTCTGATAGTGTGAGCGATTGTAGGGCGGTTGTGGAAAGAGCAAGAGCGCCGCAAATCCAGTGTTTTGTCGGCCCAACTTGAAGGCATTCATAAGCACTCTGTTTCAAACACACGCACACACACTCGCACACTCACACGCGCTTTGATGGCATATGTCAAGCCATAAATTGCCATAAATTTGATTTCAACTTCCGCTTCGACATGCTCCGAAATCGCATTCGCACTCATGGCCTCGGAGTGTCGGTGTGGCAAGCGGCAATGGCAATGGCAGTCGAGCTACGCTTTCTGCGGCTTTTATTATTTTGGTTTCTAAACTTTGTCTCAATCTGAATCGCAGTCGCACTTTTGCCTGACTTTGTGTGTTTTATGTAAAATTAAAATGTTCAAATATGTTGCGCCTGAGTTTCGCTTGGGGTAGCCCAATGGCAACGGGCGCATATTGGCTCTTGAAGTTGTTATGCAGCTTCGATGGCGCCTAAAAGTATGCTCAAAATGTTGGAGCACAGTGTGTCGCCATTTGTAAAATATTGAAGTTAATAAAATACCATTATTAATATAACAAAAATACTTAAAGTAACTAATTCTCACTCAAAGGCCATATTTTATTTTTACTCTCGAAGATATGTTGCTACAGAGTACAGTAGTTTTGTTCAACGAACTGTTGTTTGTACGAGTATCTCTGAAGAGTTTGCAAGGTCATCGCAAAAGAAACAGATTTTTTAAATATAACTGTTTTTGGTGACGCCACCTATTGGTGTGTATATGAAATAAAAAGTTTGTTCTCTTGTTGACATTTCTTAAAAATTTTAAGACAATTGGATAATCACAATCGATGTTATCGATCAAAAAGTGACAGCAGCTTTTGGTTATCGGTCGTGAAATACATTTTGAACAAAGAGCAAATATTACATTTTGTTTTAAACTTGGGAAAACTTTTACTGAAACATTTCAAATGATGAAAAAAGTTTATGGTGATCAGTGCCTATCCCGTAGTAATGTGCATGAGTGGTTTAAGCGATTCCAAGAAGGTCGTGAGGACCTCTGTGACGATCGGAAGTCGGCCGTTTTCAGAAGTCAAAAATAAAGACAATGCTGATTTGTTTTTACGATTCCGAGGGTATTGTACACCGAGAGTTCGTCCCACCTGGCCAAACGATTAATGCTGTGTTTTACCTTGATGTTATAAAGCGTCTTTTGTCACGCATTTGTCGTGCTCGACCACAATACCGTGAGGCAGGGTCCTAGCGCCAGTTGCACGATAATGCGCCGTGTCATCGGTCGACGCTTGTCAGATTTTTTGACAAAAAAACTCCATATTAACCATTAATCACTCATCCTACTCACCTGATCTGGCACCCTGTGATTTTTACCTATTTGGAAAACTTCATTTGCCCATGAAAGGACACTTGTTTCAGGACATTTCAGCTATCCAAAAGGCGACGACCGATATTCTCAAGAGCATTCCAAAAAATGACCTTAAACATTCATTTGAAATGCTAATTGACCGGGCTAAACGCTGTATCGAAGCACATGGAAACTACTTTGAATAAAAAAATATAACTTTTGAAAAATACTAATTTTTTGTTGTTTTTTAACAGTCCTGTTTCTCTTGCGACAGACCTTGTATATAGGTTTCCATATATACATCTATATATGAGCAGGATGACTTAACGAGTTGAATTGTGGGTGACTGTCTGCCCGTCCGTCTGTGCAATCGATAACTTAAGTAAAAATAACAATGCCACAAAACGTCATTAATTGAAAACCTTTAAAGAGTCATAACTGTGTTCCACAATGAGATGAAGAAACTGCTAATTGTAGTTGTTACAATGCAATTTTAAAAAAAGAGGGCATGGCCCTACCCCCTAGTAGATTTACTGTATATACCAACCAAACCATTCAAACCATATGACCCTTATTGTAAAGGAAATTTTTTTTTTCGCACCTCATGCAACAGGGTGTATAGGGGGGGCTATTAGCTGATGACCACACTTACTTCCCACATAACCGTTTTTATAAACGCCCCTTAAAGTACTATAAAAAAATTAAACAATAACCCTTTTCACCTTAATTCGGTACGTTACAGTATTTTAAATCTTTACGTCACATTGCGAAAATGCGCGAAATCGGACTGCAACCACACCTACTTCCCATATAACAGAACTTTAACGGGGTCCTGTTTTAAAATTTCTTAAAAAAAATCGATTTTTTTTATTGTACAAATCGAAGGCTTAAATTGTCTAGAATATGTTGGTAAAATGTTTTTTCGATCCATGAATTAGTTCCGCCGCAACACGACTTTGAACGGACCTATGTCCTGGGCATTGACGGACTATTTTCGAACTTTGACACGCGTTTCCTCAAAACAAGATTTTTCGAATCTGCGGGCATTCTCGTTTTTGAACCATTCAACCAATTATCTTTGCGTTTTGCCCGCCTAAAAGAAGACAAAATTTTCCGGCGCTGTAACCTAAAAAATCGCAATATTTTGATAACGAACGATTTTTTACAACAGGTCAAATTGGAAAAATCATGCAAAAGAACGATACTTTATTTTTCATAACTTTAAGGTGGGACGCCTCTACGGAATGTTGTCATTGGGATTCGTTTGATTTTCTGCTTGTAGACAACGAATTGCGACCTATATCGGGCCCGCAGATGATGTCGGTTTTCAAAACACCTTTTGCTGGAGCCACCATTTTGGACGCCATTTTTGACACCCGACACTCAAAAATTCTGATTCTTTAGATGAAACCTGAATAAACATATTGCAGAATAGCGCACATATGTAAGTCAGTTTACTTCTTCAAAAAAAATATCAAATATTAGGTACAAATCAAGCATCAATAAATATGTAGAGATTCAACTTTGCACAAATAGTGGCCTTTAGACTCCTGTTTGCGACACGATATTGGTTGAAAATTTGGCGAAAAACTCACAAAGAATCAAAACAGTATGCGACAAAGCATTATCGTTATGCAAAAACCTTGAGTTCTCGACCCATAATTCCGGCCTCTTTTGACAAATAGCGTCGCGCAAATGACGTATAAAACTCAAATAGTATTTCTTGTTGATAGTTTGGCCGGTCGGAGGGAATTCGAAGTGCACCAAATCTCGATAATCGTCGAAAACTATCAACATAACCTTAATTTTTTGACTATCATTGACCATCTGTTCCCGGGTCGTAAGCATAGATCCAAAACTTTGATTTTAGAACCAATTATGATCTTTCAAATTGGTTTTCACTGATCCTATTGATATTCCCAAGAAACCAGTTAATTGTCGATCCTCAAGCACCAATTCGTTTATTTTATTTGGCGTCATCAGTTAATGTAGTTGCGCCGTTCTGGACATGGTTTATCGTCAACACGTTCTCGACCCTCTTTGAATAAATTTTTCTAATCAAAAACATTGAGCGTTTCGGCACCAGAAGTTTAATACCGCACGCAAAGTTGAATGGAATTTCTTTGTTAATATACTTCAGAAAAACAAGCGTGCACTAAACGCTAATAACACTGGTCAACAAATTTGTAATTTTTTTTTGTCACACGAAAATTTATATCAAATTTTGAATATACTAGGGCCACCAAATAATAATATATGTATCAATGAAAAAAATGTACACATCATGTTTTCTTGTGACATCAAAACATATATTTTCGTAAAAATTACAAAATTCAGCCACACTTACAGAATTATTTCCTAATATCTAATAGATACTTATGATTTTCTTGAATATTTTGCTTCCGGTAGGTCCCTTTTAAGTCTCCAACAAGAGTCTGCTAGCATTCCTGAACTCCATTTCCCTTGATAACGCTTCTCCATTAAGGAAATTTCTTGATGGAACCTCTCACTTTGTTCGTCACTCACAGCACCCAAATTTGCCGGAAAGAGATCCAGATGAGAGTCCAGCATATGTATTTTCAAGGACATCTTACACTCCAAAGCTTGAAATGATATCATAAGTTCATTTATTAAATCTTTGTATTTTTCCGCTTTATGGCTACCTAGAAAATTTTGAACAACATTCACAAAACATTTCCAGGCGTGTTTTTCCTGATCATTCAGTGTTTCTTCAAAGCTCTTATCCTTCATCAATTGCCGTGTTTGTGGGCCTACAAATAATCCTCTTTGATTTTCGCCATGCTGAGTTTAGTGAATTTCTCTTTTAGATATAAAAATCTATTTCCATCTTTCGGACTAGAATTCTTACATTTTGATCGATTTGGAGGCATCGGCACAGGCAGTTCGACACTATGTAGGATGGGCCTCTTGGCCGAAGACAAGTTTGGATACTGGACAGTGTGTTTGGATTTGGTAGTAATACCTTTTGTTTGAGTCAAACAAAAATAACAATCACTTACAAATGTCTAGGTTCTTGTTTAGCCCAACCTAAAAGGATTTAAAGGATCTAACTAATGTAAATAAAATGTAATTCAGCAAACACAATAGTAACACAGGAAGTGACTAGCGTTGTATAAGAGTTATTCTATTTTCGCGCGGCTTTTCGAGCGGATTAACAGAGTATTTTAATTCACGTAAAAACATTGTTCTTAGATAAAATAAAAAGGTGGCACTAACTGATTTGCCTAGTTCTCATTTTTGTACATCTCTTGTTGATCTGATTCCAAAGTAAAATAGAATACAAGACGATAGTATCACCTCTGGCAGTGATATTTGAATTAATAAATGATGGCGTCGACCTTAAAAATAAAATAAAATATGTACGAGTATAACATATAATCAAGTTTAATTAGATTAGAACCAGCGGCGTAGTCGTTAATCTTTATTGATCGTAAGAAATCAGAGACGGCGCCACTGTGCCGACAGTGCTTTTACTAGAAATGAGCTACAATGAGCGCGTAAATTGCACTCACTGCAACAACAACACGGCCCTCTTCTCTGATTGTATGTACGTATATCTCTGCGAAAGGCACATATATTCATATATGAGACCCAAAGCAAAGCCATCGATGCTCTAATGCAACGCTTTTCATTTTCAGATAATTTATGTGGTGCAAATGTGCTTTGCCGCACTGCCAAACTCCTATTACTGTTGCTGCAGCAAGTCGACAAAGCAACGAAGAAAATTTCGCCACAGCCCTACAATACTGTGAAAACCATAAATTTTTGGCTGTGATAAAAAATAAATTCCAAATGGTAATTTCACTGGACAGCCATGCACATGCAGCCAACAGCTCACTTGCTCCCACACACACACACACTCACGCTCACAATTTCGCCTATATGCGAGTAATAAGGCCGACATATGTGTGAGGCTTATTGGCATCAAGTGCAAATGTGCGTAACGAAAAATATAATTTATTACTTGTGAATATTTTTCAATTGGAAAATATGGTTAAGCAGCTCTTACTTAGCATTCAGCACTCACTAGCACACATAGAAGAGTTCTGGAATAAAAATTGGCTTCTAACTAAGTTTTTGCATTGCAAAGTTGAGTGCGTTTTGCTGCAGTTTACATGTCTACCTCGGTTTTGCGGTGCCGCCACGCCTAATTCTCTCTGTGAGCTCTTGAAGAAAATATTTTCCCAAAATCTGTTTTGCTTTTAGCAGCAAGTACTGTTAATTTCCGAATATTTTCCACTGAAATTGTAAGCGTATTTATGTACAAAATAAAGTTGTCTGGAATTTCGAGCAATTATATTCCAACTGAGCAGGTTAGCACAAATTCAACGAACACAACACACCTCGTATTGTAAAGTAAGAAATGCTTTTGGAAATCTTATAGTTTTTATGGCAAATATAACAGGAATTTTAAGGAAAGTCACATGTTTTTGATAAAATTCGATTTTATAATTGAACTCTGTAGAGGCCATTGCAATTTGTAGTAATATTATATTTTACCTGAGTCTCTCTGTTCTGTTCATTGTCACTATATTTTTACTGACGAGCTATGTATGGAAGTGTGACAACAGGAGCTGTACATAGTACGAAATTTCTTCAAACCCCTTTATTTAAAGAGTCAGAATTAGTGTTACTCAATTTACTCTAACATAAAAGTAAAGAAATGTAAACAAGCTTCTTTTGGAAGCCGGACCCGCACTGTTAAACCATCGGGGCTATAATTGCTTCGCTCTATTATGTGCTCTCTTAACAGACCTGTGCTCCTGATGAAGTTCATCTATGCAAAAATATTTATATGTACAACTTTCAATAGTTGCGAATCTCTTCCTATACAAAGCATTGCATTAGCATCAACCAAAAGTCAACCAAACTCTATAGAGTCGTTTTCTTCATGCATTTCCATATACAGTTCAAAAATGGAAGAAATCGGATAATAACCACGCCCACCTCCCATACAAAGGTTATGTTGAAAATCACTAAAAGTGCGTTAACCGACTAACAAAAAACGTCAGAAACACTAAATTTTACGAAAGAAATTGCAGAAAGCTGCACCCAAGGTTTTTTTAAAAATTGAAAATGGGCGTGGCCTCGCCAACTTATGGACCAAAAACCATATCTCAGGAACTACTAGACCGATTTCAATGAAATTCGGTATATAATATTTTCTTAACACCCTGATGACATGTACGAAATATGGGTGAAATCGGTTAACAACCACGCCCTCTTCGAATATAACGCTATTTTGTATTCCATCTGATGCCTTTTCTGTATAATACGAGTATATATGTACTTTAGGAACCAATGATGATAGCGGAATAAAACTTTACAAAAATACGGTATTTGAAAAATATGTAAATGACATATAATGAAATATCGATTATCACTTTATCATGCGAGAGTATAAAATGTTCGGTGACACCCGAACTTAGCCCTTCCTTACTTGTTTCGCAATAATACGGTTGTTGTACGTGCTGTGTGGCATTTAGCCTTGCCATCTTGGAACTAAGTATTTTCAAGATCAACTTCTTCCCATTGCCGCCATAAGAAGTTGGTTATCATAGATCTTTTACCGCTTTTCATTGACAGTAACGGTGCCACCAGCTGCATTTCGAAGGAATTACGGACCGATGATTGCACTAGGCCAAAAGCCACAACAAACTGTCAAATTAGGTGGTTGTTCATGATAAATTGTGGATTTTCTTCGCACCAAAATCGGCAGTTTTTTATATTTACCGCGCCACTCAGATGAAAGTGAGCCTCAACGGAGAAGATGGTTCTCTTAAAAAAATCATTATCGTTTTTTGTTGCTCTAAGGCAAAATCAGCAAATTGACCAATATCTTCAGTCCAGTTTTTTTTTTTTTTTTTTTTGTAGGGGGAATCTTCCAAAGATACTGCCATTAGGTGAGCCTGGTAGCATGCACGATTCATATTATCCGGTAAAGTACACCTCATTCGCGACCACGTCCAGACAGTATTAAATAACTATACTGGACTTGCGAAAAAGTATGCCTATGTACTAAAGTCTTAACTCCGACTGCTGCAGCTTACATTTGGAATAGCGAAACCACCGTTAAGCACTACTTCGCAAGGCCAAGATGGGTGATAAATGTCTCTTCAGATCCTACCTCCTGGGTTATTCATGTGGTCTTCTCCGGTGCCTCTCTTCCATTCTAAGTTCTGGGAGCGCTATTGCGGCACACTCTTTCATTTTACTCCAAACCAGCTCTAATCGCAGAATGTGAATCGGGCGTCATCATTTCCCTTGTTAGCTTTTCTATGGCGTTTCTTTGCTCTACATACCTCGAGCAGGAGAAAAAGGTTCTAGTGTGATCTTTTTCTGCATTTCATTGCTTTTGCCACTCATCGAGACTTGTCTTTCTTTCCTTTTTGCGCTCTTCGGGCGGTTGGTCGTCTATTCATGGATTTCGTTTTCAGAGGCCATTATATTGGCATAAGACCAGATATAATAGCAATCGTTTCGTGCGACACCGTTCTAAACGCACAGGCAACTGCGAGACAACTGCGAAGTATTTCTTATCGCCATGCCTCCATCGGGTGCCCTTTATGGCTTTGGCCGCAATGCCTTTCACTTTTCTAACTGCGTCTAATGTGGACCGATGTCTTCTCTTTTTCTACTTGACATTCTTGACGTGTGCAAATCAATATTTCCAATATTTTGGCCAACATGTCGATCATGCAGAGTGGACGATACGCACTCGGCTCTCCCGCCGGTTTGTTTGGCTTTTGGAGAAGAGCCAGCCGATGTTGCTTCCGAAATTTCAGGAATAGTCAGCTAGAGCGCCCAAGTTCGATAGAACAGTTCACTCCGTTTGTAGCAGCTGCTTTCGTTGTGAGTGTATCTGAACGTACCGAAAGGTACGACTCGCGCACATACCTCCTCATCAGCAACGACACCCAAGCGGTCTATTAAAGCGTTATCACAGTGGAACATCCCACACCTCCTGCCAAATTGTTGGAATAGATCATCCAATTGGCCGCCGGATGGAACAATGTTCCCGTAACGGTCCTGAGTCAACCGATGTGGTGCTGCGCCGAATCGATTCGTGGGTTAAAAGTTCGCTGAACGACAGTTGGTCTGCTCAGTATCGCAGTCCTTAGCACAGGGACAGTCACCAGCACCTTTTTGGGAACTTTCATCATCAGTTCTTAAGTGAGAACAATTTTATACGGATGCAAGCCCAAATCCTTTCTCAAAATCCGTCCTTATTGTTGAGATCGGTCTTCAGCAACACTTGCGTGAACGGTGGCAATATTTTCATTACTTCTAACGGTTCTTTATTTTATTGGCACTTGAACATTATGCAAAGAAAATGTACGCTCGAAATGTTCAACAACTCGAGGAAAAGTAAGGACGACTATTACGACCATAAAATGGCAAAAGTGCAAGAAAAGTTGCAATTGGAGAACGATTATTTCGATAACAAAGTTGAATAATTTGTAAAAGTTGGTCTTATATCTTTCCACAGTGAAATTGTAAACATTACTGAACACAAAGAAAATAAAATTACTACCCAGCTTACCCTAAACATCGGACACCAACATTCCTATGATCCGACCGCGTCGAAACCGGACGTTTCCTGGACTTACCGTTAGATGACCTCGATGACAATTTATTTGAACCTTTCCATCCTAACAGAACGATGTAATAGTTACAACAACAACAAAACAATGTTACAGATCATGATTAAAAATGGCCGAAACGACATTTAGAAGTTACATCTTCCCTTTTAGAAAACCCGGTACTAGATGCTTTTCGCAGCTTTATACTATATATGGTTTATAGTGTATTTCTTTCCCTTTATTGGCCACTAAACCAATATACTTACATCATTTAGGCCCACAATCATTTTACAGGCATAAAGTGCTGTGGCTTCGTGCTTTACCCTAGCATTTAAATTTGGTCTCCAGAAAAGCTTCCTGTCTAAAATTAACCCCAAGCAGCATACTTTTTCTGCTACTGATAACCTCTGTCTTGCTAGCATTTATGTTTAGCCCGCACGAGCCCATCAATTTATGCCGTTTTATATTGTTTGCAAATAGTTAGCGAATGTATTTGAGAATTTACCTATAACCGAAATACAACTCAGTATACTTGGCTTGACTGACCATCGATCGAGGTGGCCTACGAATCAAAACTACTTAACTCAGAAATTTTAATAAAAGGTGATTGCATTTCGCCAAGGGGAATTCAATTTAATATGCATTAACAATCAATTTTGAGAGAACTCTATAATAAAATCTTCATAATATGGTCCACGCTCTTTAAATATGTGCTCAATGCCACCGAACCGTGAGTGCAAAGCGAATGGCTGAATGGCAAGGCCGAGCTGGCGTAAATACTTTGCAAAAATCATTTCGTTTCCGTTTGCTCCTGAACTTTGCCCAACATTATGTGAGTACGCGCATTTGCAATGCTTTCCTGTGCTTGCGTATTCAAGAGTTTGCATACACTTTGCAAAAATATCTTCCAGCGCTCTTGCTTTCGGATACATCAGTACGTAAGTATGTTTACGCAGGCTTTATGGGTTGGCTTAAATTAATGGATTTTTAATTGCTATCACTTGTTCATTTTCAGCTCACACAATCCTCGTCTTCGCTTTCATTTCATATACTTAATGAGCTTACGCGGACAACTTAATCAGCTTCGTATGGTCAGCGCATCAGAATTTCTCTCTTAATGGTCCCTGCTTTGGCACTCTCAACAAAGTTAAAACAACTTGTGACCTTGTGTTCTTTTAAAAATATGCCACCGAATTGTTTTACTTGTGGGATTCAAGTAATATGTGCGAGAAGTGCATATTTGAAAAAGCTTAAAATTATGCGAAAATTCTTAGCCGTTCAACGAAAGATGGAGCTGTAAAATCACTTTTCATGTAAAAAGAAGTATAAGGACTAAGTATAGCCGCTATATACGACAGATTAAGAGCAAGGGAGAGTAAGAAAACACAACACATCCCTTTCAATTGTACAAGCCTTACAAATTTATTCTGTAAAAAGAGTTGGAACGAGACTGCCATGATAGGTTGGGTTAAGTTAATCTGGTAGGCCAACAAGCCAAGCATAGACCAGTTTTGGTCCTTTTCAATACCAAATGGAGTTCAGTTGCTAGGTTTAAGAGGAGTAGTTATCCATTCGGATGCCGGCGCTTGACACGACTCTGCGGTTCACTATCGATACCTCCTCCCGTGTATCATACCATGGGGACCCCAGATGCTTTGGACATATCCTGCAATCTTCTCGATCTGTCAGGCCCTTCCTGCGGGCAGTGACCACTTAGTATTCCCATCATGTTCCTACAGTCTCTTCTATCGAGTGCCTTTGCACATAACATTTGCAGTTTTGCACCCAATTAGCTCATTCCATTGGGTTTTGATTTTCTTTAACATGCTTCTGCCGAGATCGTCGTATAGACGATTCTTGGATTTCCCAATGTTGATCACGTTTTCGGATGTTAACCGTACACCATTATTGGCAATTTCGTCCACTATTTCATTGCTCACGATGCCTTTGTGGCCTGGCACTCAGTAGAAGTGAAGTTCCTTGCTTTTGGCAATACTTTCCACTTCCGCCTTGCTTCCCAAGACACTTCTGCCCGATATGCGATACGAGGTTATTGTTTTGATTGCTTGGCTGTCTTCACGCACCAACTCCAAAGTTCATTTTCTAGCCATCCGTATAGATTTTTAGAGTGTTGCGCATAGCTAACATACCTTTACGCCAGCCATCTTTTTCTATGTTTACTTTGAATCTCGTTCTAGAACCTGGATGTTTTTGAACTACCATGCTATATTTCTGGATAATTTTTTACATTCAAATTAGAGATCTAGATTTTAAAATTGAAATTCCTACAGAAGCTTTTAACTAAAAGGTTTGGAACATATCGGTTTCATCTAGATATATAGTTATATATTATACGGATGTTCCAATTCTCATTCCTTCACTTGTAACTCAGGGCATTTATACATTTTGTTCAACTTGATTAAATCAACTGTACTTAAAACCTTGCGCTGACCCATTAAACCCTCCGGTATTTCTTGCAACGGCACTATAGTTTTTGCACCATTTGCCGAGAAGGCATGCGGCGAATAATGCATAATACTACCGTAGTCATATTTTTCACCGAAGTCTTCAACAAAGTCCTTGGAGTATTTTGTAAAGTCATGCACAAAGTTTGGCTCAACATTCTCATAGGCTATCCGAATATAGTCGTCCCGATCGTAAGTGCTCTGCATGTGATAGAAACCGAGTGCATGCAGCAATTCATGAATTATTTTACCGGTTCGATAGCAGCCCGTATTTAAGGCATGCTTCTGTAAATTTAATACAGAAATGTCCTCCACAAAACCAACAGTTGAATAACAGCCACCAGGATTTCCCGTTATATTGACAAAATACGGCTGGTCTTCGTCCGCTTCTTTGAAACGTATGCACGAACCTTCTTCAACAATGTTCATCGCTTTTCGTATGAAATCCTTTCGTACATCATCTGAATACAAACAGTGTTCATTATTCAATCAAAAAATAAACTGACTTGATATACCAAATCCTTCCCAAAACTTGTAGTAGACAATACCGTCTGGCCAATATTGAGTTGCATTGCTCATACAATTTCGGCTTTTCGGTCTCAAGACGATATCGCCTTCGAAGAAGCCTGGAGTCTGCTCAGGATCTTCTTCCCACTGTGCAACTGTTGGCAGAATATGGCTTCCACTAATCATCGCAAGCAGCGCCAGAATCAGAAATGTACTCATTTCACTTAATCAATATTTAAAATTTTCCAATATAGAGAAATGCAGGCTCGTATAGAGCTCAATGGATCAAAACTATATAAGCCAAAGTCCACATTTGCAGTGCTTTTTATACAAAATAAGTTTAGTCACTGATTTACTATTAAAAGTGGCTAAGTCCGAATTTCTTCAACTATATCTTTTGTCATAGATTTTAATATATGATCTTCAATTTTGAAACCAATAACAGAAACACTTTCCCTGCGAACTAGAACACCTAATGCGCAATAAACGCTTTTTGATCTTTGTAATGAGCTATCTCATATAGTCCCTAATTTTCTCATACGTTTTTTTAGAAAATTTGACTTTGGAGGTTTTTGAAATCTACCCACGGAAAATCAGCACACATTAGTTCCATTTCGAATTGCATGTGCCAACAAAATTTTCGTATGCCATATTAGCGATTTATAGATTTTCACAGCGAAAAGCATATCTTTAAATTAGTTACACTGTTCAATAGCATTTTTAAGCTTGGCTTAGCTTGTAAATACCTTATTCTTATTGCTTTCTTACCTTGAAATAAAAATAACAATAAAAAATTCTGCACTTTTATGTATAAAAATTGAAATATTTCACATTCTTCTTGGCCTTGTTCGAATAAGCTCCGATAATATCTTTGAATTTATCTAAATGAGAATATAATATGTACATCTTTAGAGACATTCTACATCCTTGCCATGGATACATTCATATTAATGTCAGTGATGAGCTCGTCATAATTATCAGCTCTATGGTATCCCAGAAAAGCAAGCACTACCGCATTAAAACTGTTCAAGGCTTTCATTCTTAGTGCTAAGTAACTTCAGAAAAATATCGCAAGGTATAATTTTTTTTGTTTGAGGACTTATGATTGCAGCTTTCACTTATTTTCACTTCTGAAAGTTTTGGAAAAAATGATCCACATGATTCCCTCCAAATTCTCGGCACTGCAAACTTCCTTCATTTTGTTTCACATCGGTACCCTACAATAAAACGTCACATATTAACTCTAATTAATGTTAACAGTAATTAAAAATTGTTATAATAAGTAAGCAAGGGCTAAGTTCGGGTGCAATCGGACAGTTTATACTCCTGCAACTTGCAAAAATCAAAGCAAAGGAAATACTTTAAAGTATAACACCAATCGTATAGGGTAAAGTTTGCCGGTTGTTCAAAAATCTTGATATTAGTTTTATAGCGGCTAGGCCAAATTTTCGACCAATCTATTTTAGGCACAAAGATACACTGCTATGAATAAAACACACTCTCCTATTTTCATTGGGATAACTCACATATTGACCGATATATGCGGTACAAAGATAACCCGAAGTTCGAAAATCTTTATATTAAGTACATAGATATATGTGGGCTAAGGGAAGTTTTGGTCCGATTCATACCATTTTCGACATACATTCATACCATTATAAGTAAGAGAAAGATTATCCCTTCATTTTAGTTATACATATCACACATTGACCGACATTTTCGATCAAAAGTCAACTATAGGTACCGGGGTCTAAATAATCAGTACCTAGGGGCTTGAACAGTATTTATTGGATTTAGACAATTTTTGTTCATAAGGTGGCATATACTATTCGTGCAAACTTTTATCACGTTATATTAATTGCTTCTTTATTTGTGTACTGGAAACTGAACAAATCAAGTGGAAGTTAAAATTGTGCTATATGGGAAGTAGACGTTGTTGCTATCCGTTTTTGTCCATTTTCACAATATGAAATAAAAATGTAAGAAGAATGCCACGTACTAAAAATTTGTCGAAACCGGTCAGTCCGGTCACGAGATATGGAGTTTCACCAAAAAGTGGGCGGTGCCACAACCATCGTTCAATTTTCACAATGAGCTCCTATAAAGCTCTTTCATATCATCTAAGTGGTAATATTTGAGGTTTTGGCGTTCTTAGTTATTGATTTATTGCGCTTTTAGTAGATTTTAGATTTTAACAGTACCGTTATATGTGGAGTGAACGGGGTTATCCTTCGAGTTCATACATTTCCACACTGTTGGTAGAAGGTCTCATAAGATTTGTACTCAGCAATTTTGGTTGTTGTAATTTAAGTTCGGAGATATTTATATTAAACTTTTTAAAGGTCGGGGCCACACCCACTTTTTCTAAAATCTTACCTTCAAGTTACAATATTTCTAATTGCGTAAGTACTAAATTTGCTGAACATGCTCCTCTCAAGCGTGCTATGCGTGAGTTTAACTCGATTTCCGATAAAGTTCTTCTTGATTTTTCTCACTCTGGGGTATCTTTCATTAATACCCTCAATTCTGTTTTTTAGTTTAAGTTATCTACTTGTGTAATTGAAATCTAATTATTTTAGAATTCAAATTTAAATCCTAATTCTCCATTAGTCTGTAAGAATTAATGTTCCTAGACTTAATTAAATAAATAAATGCAAGCAACTATAAAAATATAAACGAGACTTTCTATTTGTCTCTTTTAGATTAGCTCCGTCTGGAAGGAATATTATAATATAACCACATTTTTTACTCTCGGAAATTCTGAGCACCAAAGGCGGTGCAGCAATTTTAGGAGCTACTTCAGAACCAAGCAGGGACAATCATATACTATGTTACAGCCAATAAAAACAGGAGTACCCCAAGGAAGCGTCCTGTGGCCACTCATACATTTTGTTTACCAGCGACATGCCTACGCCGACAAACAGCACAATCGCCACATTTGCAGATGATACCTGCATCATTACTACTGGTAAAAATGTAGTAGAGTCGTCGAACAGAATGCAGTCTTCAATGAACCTAATTGTGGAATGGACACAAAAATGGAATATTACTCTCAACGAGTTGAAGTCAATACATATAAACTTCACTAACAAAACTGATACGTATATCCCCTTATATATTGGGAATGAAGTAATTTCGTACTCCACCTCGGCGAAATATCTTGGTTTAACGCTGGATTCAAAGTTAAAGTGGAAGGGGCATATACAAAGAAAAGTTGCAGAACTAAAACTAAAATACAACAAAAAAAATTGGTTAATCGGCAAGAAATCACCTCTAACAACCTCAAATAAAATTTTAGTCTACAATCAAACGTTAAAGCCCATTTGGACATACGGAATTCAGCTATCAGCGCTGCACCGTTATACATCGAAATGGTGCAAAGATTCCAAAATAAAGTCCTGTGAAAAATTGTAAATGCCCCGTGGTACATACGGAACTCAGATCTACATCGTGATCTTCACATAAAAATGGTTCGGGAAGTCATTCGCGAAATGGCATCGAAACATGCCACAAGGTTGCAAAACCACATAAACGCTGAAGCCCGACAACTAGGAGAGGCCAGAAATAGCAGGCGCAGATTGAAAAGAACAAAGTTCCATGCCCTTCTAAGCAAATAACAAATATTATAATATTTAGTGTTAATAAAAAGTCTAGTTTTGAAAAGGCTCTTAATAGAGCTTTTATTGTTTTACCGTATATGTTATGCAAAATATGCTTGTTAGTACATTTGTCACTAGTTGCAATTCGAATGAAATGTAAAACCATATCTTGTTACGTTTCAATAAAACAAAAAAAAAACAGCATACACTTGTACAAGCATACAATACTATATATAAAATGTTACAAGTGTATCCAAATTCATAATTAGTTATACCCTGAACAGGGTATCTTAAGTATGTCACGAAGTTTGTAACACCCAGAAGGAAGCGTCGGAGACCCTATAAAGTATATATATAAATGATCAGTATGTTGAGCTGAACCGATTTAGCCATGTCCGTCTGTCTGTCTGTATATATACGAACTAGTCCCTCAGTTTTTAAGATATCGTTTTGAAATTTTGCACACGTCATTTTCTCTTAAAGAAGCTGCTCATTTGTCGGAACGGCCTATATCGGACCACTATAACATATAGCTGCCATACAAACTGAATGATTGGAATCGAATTCTTGTATGGAAAACTTTCACATTTGACAATGTATCTTCCCAAAAGTTGTCACAGGTTATTTTCTAAGGCAGCAATGTAATCTCCGAAAAAATTTTTCAGATCGGGTTAATATAGCATATAGCTTCCATATAAACGAAACACATAGCTACCAAAAGAAATGCATCTGTGAAGGGTATATTAGCTTCGGTGCAGCCGAAGTTAATGTTTTTTCTTGTTTTATGAAAAGTTTTTCATCGAATATTAAGGAATATGAATTAACTTATTTTAACGGACTTAGACTCACTTGGATTCGTTACTATACCCTGCTTTGTGTTAACCATATTTATAACACTAAATCCTTATATGCCTCAAACGGTACGATGCCTTGAAAATTTAATATCCGATTTCGACAATTAGACATGGGATATCATATCTTGAAAACATTTTATTGCAAAGTTTTATATTAATAACTCCACTGGTGTTTGATTTGTACATATATTCGAAAGTCATATAATCAAAGGGAATTGAAAATTTTATTCCATGGAAAGTGGGGCGTTTCGCGCATTTTCTCCCCATAACATGAGAGTATTAGGATAATTTGTGGTGGCTTACCTATTGCAAGTTTTTATACCGATTTTAATGAACCCTTTAAGCATCAGCTCGACTATACAATTGAATTGTATGAGCTTTAATGGCTTATAAGATATTTGTATGAACCTTATTTGGGGCACACTTTTTAAAGAAGTTTTAAATATAGATGCCGCTCCGTACTTAGATAACCTATACCAAATTACAATTTTATATCTTAGTTTGCGGCTTCATTAAAGCAAATTATGGTTTCTCGCTATATGACATTTTGTGAGCGTGGCAATGTGCCACATACGCCTCGTAATTGTATTTCGTTCTTGCATGCCACAATGCAGTGGTAGACCCTGCTTTCCTCAGGTTTGAAGAAATTAGCTTTTGGTAAAAATTTCGGTTAGGACATTTGTCCTGCTGAATTGTATGCTAATTGTAAATCTAAATCATTTAAAAGAAATATAAAAATCTAGTTAATAGTTACACCTTTACAGGTATAGTAAAATATGAAGAGTGGCGGAACGGAGTCTTCAGCGGCGAAAAAAATTATATTTATGGTTATAAGAAGTATTGTCGCCATACATAAAACTGACCGGCTTTCCGCTGACTACACGGCTAAATTTGTGGGCTACCTTTTGTTATGAACTCCAAAGTGCTAAATATCGAGAGAAATGAATGCACTATATATTTAGACTTGCTCGATATTGAATTGATAGAATTTACAGATAATTGAACTTTTTAGCAAGATAATGTCCGAACCACAAACGAAGCCGAAAAAATTCTCATTTTAAGAATGCCAACAATATGTCCAGATTTAAATCTTATCGATGATCTGTGGTCAATATTACCAATTAGAGTTTTTTAATATGGATAGTTTCTAGCATTTTTGCAGAACTCTTACTTTCACATATGGCAAACATTTTTATTGAATTTCTGAGTAAATGTTACTGACATCGATAAAGAAAATTGCAAAAGAACTGTTATATCTATTATGTATAACACAGTATTTTGAAATCACTCATGTGTATACTTTTTCTTTTTCTTACTGCAGCCATACATTTTATTCAACTTTTTTTTATCAGATTCGCTAATACTATTGCGCTGCCCCAATACACCCTTCGATAATTTCTGCAATGGCACTAAAGTCTCTTCACCATTTATCGAAAATGCACGAGACGAATAGTGCATTATACTACCATAATCGTAGGCTTGACCAAAATTAGAAGACATTCTTCTGGGGTATTTTTTAAAGTTATGCTCATGGCCCTTTTTAATATTTTTCCGAACAACTCGAACATATTTACTACGATTATAAGCATTCTGCATGTGATAGAAGCCGAGAGAGTGTAACAATTCATGTACAATAGTGCCAGGGCGGTAGCAACCCTCACCGATTGGGTTAGGTTTTAGATTTAATGTTTGAACCTTGTTCCAAAAACCGACAGTTGAGTAACAACCGCGACTCATGGCCGTTATGTTGATGAAATATGGCTGGTCATCGTCGGCCTGTATAAAACGGATGCAGGAAGCTTCTTCAATGGTTTTCATGGCACCTCTAATAAATAGTTCTTGTTGTACCTCTGGATAAAAACGGTAAAATATTGAGTCGAAAAAATTAAATAAATGAAAATAGGATGAGATTATTTACCAAAAGATCCTTCGGAAAACTTAAAATAGACAATACCACGGGGCCAATGGTGTTCCTCACTGCGCAAACAATAACGCGACGAGAGTCTCAATACGATATCGCCTTCGAATAAGCCCGGGTTTTCTTCAGGATCTTGTTCCGTCGAGTTGATGTCCGAGTTTGCTGGTAAAGATCGACTTGTACTAAACACGGATAGCAGCACGAAATTCAGAAATGTCTTCATTGTTGCTTTTTAAAATGCTTGAACAAGTTTAATCCGTTTAGTAATGTTCCCCAGTACTCAACTCGAACTACTGCAGTGAGCGGCCACTTTTAGGTTGCTTTTTATACAAATTGAGCCGATGCAATTACGTAAGTGTAGTGTTAAAAGAAACCAAATATATTTGCAATAAACTAGAACTCTCAGCATCGGTTACAAATACATATACTTTTCTATATACTATATATTTACCACCTGCTTTCAAATTGCTAATATTTGTTTAACTTCTGCTTCGGAGTGTATTTGAGATCATTCGCAGTTGTTTTGGTTGGCTTAAGGTTAGGTTTACATGTGTATTCTAAAGGCATTTACGATTATTGAAGTATTTTCCGATTATTCTAATTATTTATTTATTCTCAGGCTAACATATGTTGAATAACTAATTATACTTTCGTCTGTTAAAATTTCGTGCCAATTCATGTTACGTAGGCCCAACTGCCATGACAACGACATAGAGTTCTCTATTCTGGTTTTTCCGTTGTGTGTTTTCTTAAGTCCGAGCAGCCAGAGACATTAGTATTTGAATCTTGATCCGAAAACCCACAGACGAACTCCGGTCAAGAGACTTGATCCTTATACCGAGGAAATGTGAATTGTCATCGTCGGCTTCTACAAACCTTATCCATGAAACATCTTCTATGGTTTTCATGGCACCTTTAAAAAAATTTTTGCGTTTAATCTGAATAGTTTGTGAGGTCCCACGCACAAATAAACGAGCTCAGTTCCGGGAAAATCCTTCAGCAAACTTGTAGTAGACAATACCGTTGTGTCAACAACGAGTTTTGTCACGGATACCATTTCGCTGTGACAATTCCAACACAGTGTCACCTTCGAAGAAGCTACATGTAGAAGTTAGTTCTGGATCTTCTTGAATCAGTGCTGTAAGAGCTGGGCTTGTGCCACAGTAAGCTGCACAAAAACAAAATTCCTACTTTTTTTCTGAGGCTTACCATATGATCTTCGAACAAGAGTTATCCATACTGTAATGATCTGTTCTACCTGCCCTGTTCTACGAATTTTAGTTTGTGTCTTTATACAAGTTAAATTTCGCATTAGAAGCTACTAATGCTGATATTTTTCATACAATCCCAACTTTTGACGTAGTTTGTGTTACAAATGGGAATATATCACGATTTGTTTTCCATTCGAGCTGGGAAACTGAGTGGGATTAAAATGTATATCTTCTTCGTCATTCATCCTCTGTTCATTTTATAATTGCTCTAAAAAATCATTACACAGTTATATATTTGGAAAAATAAAATAAAATATGTATACATATATAAGCTCAGAGAAAATCAGTATTTTCATTATATGCGAGATATCCACAGAAATAAATCGATATTTAAATGATAACATGATACGTATTTATATGTAGGGTGATCGACTTCGATGTTCTCTATTTTTTCAAAGAAAAACCACAAAAACTTCAAATTTAATGGGGAATTCGAAGGAACACCCTTTGGCATTTATTTTTGGAAGATTATCTCTTTCAAATGTTGGCCGCGGCTGCGTCTCAGATGATCCATTCGTTGAGTCCAACTATCGATGACTCGTTCGAGCATTTCGACTAGTAACTGACGAATGGCACTCGTGATGTTTTGCTCCAACGCCGGAATCAAAGCAGAATTGCCCCTAAAGACCTAAGACTTTACATATCCCCACTGGAAAAACTCTAACGGTGTGGTATCACACGATCTTGGTGGCAAATCGACCAGCCCAAAAAGTGAAATTCTTTGCCCACCGATGTATTCTCTCAATAAATATTTCCCTTCAGTTTGCTTACATAACCATTAAGCTAGAAATTGGCCTCATCGCTCAACAAAATTTGGCTCGAAAACATCGGATTGTACGCTTTCTGATTGATTGATTGATAAACGAGTAATGCAACGCAGGTCGCTTGGCTTAATCGGTAGCAGGTCTATTGTGCTTTCTCCGTAATCACAAAGACTCACCTAGCCCCAGCATATTGATAAAGTCCAATATTCTGCTAGGTGCTAGTGAAGTAATGTGATCTCTATTTGGAAACATGGATCCAAGGGCCTTTAACCAGCGTCTGCAGACAGACAGTTAGCAGGTGCTCTAGTGTTTCAGGCTCCCTGTCGTAGAACCGGCAATTTACGCAAGAAGCTAGGCTCATGTTGTGGAAGTGCTTCTTCAGCTTGCAGTGACCAGTGTAGAATGCGAGTTTATCGATAGAGAGGCTGATTGTATATTTAAACCTGCTGAGATTATAAAGCCTCCCCCCTCCTCTTTAACAACTTCGCATGCCGCATATCTGCCAATACCTCTCTCTGCCTACTCCTTCTTCTTTGCGGAATAGCTCCTTTATGGCATGGGGACCCACCACAGTGAAGGGTCCTACCATGTATGTGGTGCTGCGGAGCGGGCGAGCTCATCAGCCAATTCGTTCCCGGCATTCCTTTGCGACCGGGCAACCAGATGAGGTGCACTTGGTTATATTCCGCCAGGCTATTTGTTGTTATAGTTTTGGTAACTATATTTGAATTGCTTGAGAAGTCCCTATACTGCGTTTCAGTCTTTAGTAAGTAAGTTGCCCGTGTCTCAATCAAAATGTCTCCCTGTGCTAGTTGAGAACGAACTGGAGAGTAAGCGTGAATTAATTTAATTTTAAAATTTAAGTAGGTATAAATAATAGTGTATTAATAAGAATTCTTCACTTCAGAAAACAACTGTTTAGAAAGTAAGCATCCGCTTTTGGTGAATCGAAAATTGGATCGTGACACAACCTCCACAAGAGCAGTCTACAAATTGAAGTCTTGAAACAATTTTCTACAATTTTTACAGCATTTTCATGTTTCTTTACCATTCTCTGAATTAGTTTAAAATAATATAGAAGCTACAGAATACCTCAGTGGTAAGTGTGGTTCCGCTTATAGCAAAATTGACTTTAACAATAGCTGGATCGGCGCTTGTTCCAAATAGTTGTACTTTCCTGAATTTTTTTACTTCTTTACAGCATTTAGCTTTTTTTGTAACTCTTAATGGCGCTCAACAACACCACGGCTCTCTGGCATGGTATGCACTTCACAATACAATGGACATGAATTAAAAAGTTTAAAATAGATGCATACATTTTCAAATTTATTCTAAATAATTATAACAGTTATAAAATTGTTCAATATTTATCCAAAAAGTAATACAGTTATATAGATATTGCTAATATGGCGTAATATAATAAAACTTTATACTTATAACATATACATACTTATGTAATTATTATTTAAATCACCCATCACCCAGATTCATTTAGTTTTTAATGACCCTCATTCGCGTTTTAATCTTTCTCAGCACAGTTATACATCTTATTCAACTTGCTTATATCACCTTCACTTAAAGTCACACGCTGACCCATTATGCCCTCAGCTACTTCCTGCAACGGCTCTATAGTCTTTTCGCCATTTGCGGAGAAAGCAAGCGGCGAATAATGCAAAATGCTGCCGTAATCGTACGCTTCTCCAAAATCCTCAATCATGTCTTTGTCATATTTATTAAAATTTTGCAGATGTGACGGTTTAACATTTTCGAAGAGTATCTGAACATACTCGTCCCGATTAAAAGTGCTGTGCATGTGATAGAAACCGAGAGTGTGTAACATTTCGTGCATAATGGTGCCGATACGGAAGCAACCCTCATTTATGGGAAACGGTTCTAAATTATATTTTTGAATGTCGCCAGCAAAGCCAAGATACGAGTAACAGCCGCCAGGATTGCCTGTTATATTGACGAAATATGGCTGGTCATCGTCGGCCACTAAGAAACGAATGCATGACACATCTTCTATAAATTTCATGGCGCCTTTAATAATAGTTTCTTGTACTTGATCTGCATAAAATAGCAACATGAGAAAATGTTTAGTAAAAACCAAGTTTAATAAAGTAAAGTGAGTGAAATTCCTTACCGAAAAATCCTTCCCAAATTTTATAATACACAATACCGTTGGGCCAATGAAGACTTGTATTGTGCATGCCATTACGCGGCGCTACATCCAACACAATATCACCTTCGAAATAGCCAGCAGTTAGTTCGGGATCTTCTTCGCTCACTAGATCTACTGGTAGAGCTAAAGTTGTACCAAACACCAAAAGCACTACCAAACTCAGACATGTCCTCATTTCAACTGATAAATGTTTCGAATTGCCGAACAAGTGTTCTCCGTATTCCACTGTACCCTGTACTAACACTTCATCTGAACTGCTCGGGAAATAGCGCTTTTAGATTGCTTTATATACAACTTGAGCGTCATCTTTGGTTTAATATTAAAAGCAGCTAAATTCACTTTTCATTAAACCACTGCTTTCGACAAGGATGGAGTAAAGCCAGAGCTAGTAGTTGTTCTAAATTTTGTGTATATCTTCAACCTCTGTTTCGAAGTCGATATCAGTTATAATTTCAACGTGGACTTACACTTCATGGTAATTCTTCAATTTGTATTACGAAAATTATTTTTCAAAAACTTGATAATCGATGTTCTTCAGCACCAGCCGAGAAATATCAGCAAACAGCTGCGTGAATTAGCTTGGGTGTGGAAAACGATTTTCCAATAAAAGTTATTGCCTATAATATTTTTCCAATTACTTATATGGGCAAGTGTTATTGATTACAATTCACAATTTAAGAAAATAGTTTAAAAAAAAGTGTTGACCTAGAAAAAAACTTGTTCGCTGCAAAAGCAAAGCAACATAATTTATTTCTGAGCTCTGCAACGAAGTAGCACAGTTCGACTTTATTCAACTAGCGGAATTAGTAAATATAAAGGCAAAATTCTGTGTTTCAAACGGTAATGCGATCAAACCACACAGTCACCCATCTTAAAACCCAGCATTCATTATTGGATAATATTCGACCGAATAGACCACGTCCATCGCGCATTGAGGAAGATATAGCAGTCATAGCTAAGAGAGTACATGAAGACCGTGGAGAGTCGATTTTCCGCCGTTCGCAACAACTCGGACTGACATATGGAACGACTTGGCGCATTGTACGTCGAGATCTTAAAATGAAAACGTCCAACTGAAGCCGCTCGATCTTTCCAAGCAACATCGCTACGCTCTATGAGTTCCTGAAAAGTTCCAAGAACATCCGACTCTTTCAAGCCAGATTTTGTTCAGCGAGGAACCCCATTACTGGCTCAATGGGTATGTAAACAAGAAGTGCAACCTTAAGATATTCAAGAACTGCCATATCATCCAGAACAATATCCATATTTCTTCAAAAATGATAATTGATTCATGATAACCGACTATTTGATGCCTGCAATTTAAGCTCATGATCTCGGCAACATTTGGTTTCAAGAAGACCGCCGTCTTCCCACACATCGCATAAATCAAAGGGTTTATCGGGACAACCCTCGGTGAGCAGATAATTTCAAGTTTTGGGTCGGTCGTTTGCCTCCAATATCGTGTGATATCACACCGTTAGATATTTATACTCTCGCAACAATGTTGCTAACGAGAGTATTATAGTTTTGTTCACATAACGGTTGTTTGTAAGTCCTAAAACTAAAAGAGTCAGATATAGGGTTATATATACCTGTAAGCTGTATAAGCTGTAACTTGAGTAAAAATTGAGATATCATGATGAAACTTGGTACACGTAAACCTTGGCTCCATAAGAAGGTTAAGTTCGAAGATGGGCAAAATCGGCCCACTGCCACGCCCACAAAATGGCGGAAACCGAAAACCTATAAAGTGTCATAACTAATGGGGTTCAGTACTTGGTCGAAAATCATAAATAAAGATATTAAAGTGAAATTTGGCACAAAGGATCGCATTAGGGAGGGGCATATCTGGACGCAATTGTTTTGGAAAAGTGGGCGTGGCCCCGCCCCCTACTAAGCTTTTTGTACATATCTCGGAAACTACTATAGCTATGTCAACCAAACTCTATAGAGTCGTTTTCTTTAGGCATTTCCATATACAGTTCAAAAATGGAAGAAATCGGATAATAACCACGCCCACCTCCCATACAAAGGTTATGTTCAAAATCACTAAAAGTGCATTAACCGACTAACAAAAAACGTCAGAAACACTAAATTTTACGAAAGAAGTGGCAGAAGGAAGCTGCACCCAGGCTTTTTTTAAAAATTGAAAATAAGCGTGGCGCCGGCCACTTATGGACCAAGAACCATATCTCAGGAGCTACTAGACCGATTTCAATGAAATTCGGTATATAATACATTTTTAACACCCTGATGACATGTACGAAATATGGGTGAAATCGGTTCACAACCACGCCTTCTTCTAATATAAAGCTATTTTGAATTCCATCTGATGCCTTCTCTGTATAATACGAGTATAAACATTAGGAACCAATGATGACAGCGGAATAAAACTTTAAAAAAATACGGTATTTGAAAAATATGTAAATGACGTATTATGAAATCTCGATTATCACTTTACCATGCGAGAGTATAAAATGTTCGGTGACACCCGAACTTAGCCCTTCCTTACTTGTTTCCTTTGGGTATATGTAAAGTCTTAGGTTTATGCGGACAATCCCTCTTCGATTTAAGCCTTGAAACAAAGCATCATGCGTGTCATTCGCCAGTTACCAGTCGAAATGCTCAAGCGAGTCATCGAAAATTGGACTCGATGGATGGACCATTTGGGACGTAGGCGCGGTATTTGAAAAAGATAACCTTAAAAAAATAAATGGTTTTTCAAATGATAATTAAAAATTCCCATTAAATTTAAAGTTTCTCTTGAAAAAAGTATTGAAATACTTAACCAGCGTATGGAGCTGAGCGATTTAGCCATGACCTTCGGTCCATAAACATTTTAGGACATAAAACAGTAGCTGTCAAGCGCTCAATTATTCACATATTCCAAGCTTAACATGATTGACTTGGGTTACATTCTACATACATATATCTAAAATGAAATTCCTTTCTATAGAGGCTTATTCAGGTAAAACTTAATCAGGTACCATTTGATTTCTATAACACAAATCAAATGTCTCAAAAACATTGTATCCTTTAACCCTTAATACAAAATCATGCTTATTCAAACCTTAATTTTAACCGCTTACATTTGCATATCATTTACTCGCTCTACTAGACCCTGAACTTAAGTATGTGAACTCACCCAGAAGTTAAAAAAACAACGAAATTTCCGAAAGTTATTTAAAACTGTACTTTGCCTTTCATTGCAAAATTGTCTATAATATGAGTATTATACTTTCAAAGGACAACGGTACATAATATTCAACTTGTTTATATCACTTTGACTTAAGCTACGACGTTGACCCATGACACTGGCTTCTTCCTCTCTCAAAGGCACTATCGTCATTTTGCCGTTAGCAGAGAACGCATACGCCGAATAATGCAACACACTGCCGTAATCGTATTCCTCATCAAAATCATCGACGAAATCTTCGTCGTACTTATTAAAGTTGTGCTCCGTGCCAGCTTGAATGTTCTCCGTGTCAATGCGAACGTAGTCATCGCGATTCGCGGCACTCTGCATGTGATAGAAACCGAGCGTGTGCAAGAGCTCATGCACAATGGTACCGAGACGGAAGCAACCCGTATCCAAGGGATAAACCTGCAGATTATACGAACGAACGCCGTTCTGCCAACCGACGCTTGAGTAGCAGCCACCACTTAAGCCGGTGATGTTGATATAATAAGACTGATCCTCGGTAGCCTCCTGGAAACGGATGCATGATACTTCCTGCACGATCTCCATGCCGCGCAGTATATGATTCTTATGATCATTATCTAAGGGAAGAGTATAGAAACACGGTTACATATAAAGAATTTCCAGATTTATTAGCCGAAAAAGATTCTCTCATTACTTACCGAAGAATCCCTCACTGAATTTGTAGTAGACAAGATTATCTGGCCAACGCCTAGTTTCATTGCGCAAACCATTACGTTGGTTTGATTCCAAAACAATGTCACCTTCGAAGTAACCAGCCGTCAACTCAGGATCTTCCTCAACTGTTGATTGCAGCGGCAGAGCCAGAGCAGCGCCCAGCGCCGACAAAAGCACAAAACCCATAAGTAACTTCATTGTTCTTCAAAGACTACCAGATTTTCAAAAGAAACTTTTAACTATCACCTGTCCACACGCCTGCTAGCTGTCCAAATTATAACTGAATGATCATTTGGTAGTTACCTCTGGTCAAAATTGCTTAATGGCGTCATAAATATGTTTTCTATCAGTGCGTATTATATTGTGGTCGGCTTATCGCTTTGGCTGTGTGAATTTTGCACAAATTTAATGTTAAATTTTTAATCCAAGAATATTTATGACCTTTATCGATCAGCATCGTTATCGTGCCGTACTTGACGTTCCACTGACTGCGTGGATTTTCCACCAGTATACCATGTTCATTCAATACAATACAATACAATATACGGCATTTCTTCGTGTAATATAATGGTGAATAAAATTGTTGTAAATTGTAGTCAGTATTTATTGTTAATAGTAGTAATTATCTGATACGCGATAGGTGAAGATTCGATCAGCCAGTTTTAGAGATATGGTATCATCGACATAAATATGAGCGAAACGATAACTGTCATTAGGAGTAATGAGAAGCGTTGTTTAATAACAATATTAGGCTGATCCACTATTGCCAATTATTTAATTTATATAGGATTTGCATGACTGTATTCTATGTATATGGTACATAATACTGCATTGTATACCATAAAGTACCCCAAATAGGTCTTCTCTTTATTAGTAAGACTTTTTAAATTAATTTCGCGCGAAAACCCATTAAATTAATCATTTGTGTTTAGTATGCGCTTGTCTTTTTTTGAAGTATAGACAAATGAAAATAAGTATAAAGTGCATTCGACGATTTTTACGATGAGTGAAATTTTTCAACAAAGAAATTCCGTAAAATTTTGTGTGCGGAATCAGATCTCTGAAGCCGAAACGTTCAGAATGTTGGAAAGGACCTTCGGTGAAAATTTTTTGTCACGAACAAGTATTCTTAATTGGTACAAATTATTCAAAGAGGGACTAGATCGCGTTGACGATGAACCACGACCAGGACGGCCATCAACATCAACTGATGATGAACAAGTCAATATAATAAAGCAACTGGCGCTTGAGAATCGACGATTAACAGTCAGAGATCTTACTGGCATCGTTGGAATATCGGAAGGATTAGTGAAAACCCTTTTGAAATATCATTTGAGCCTTAGAAAATCAAAAGCACGATTGGTTTCAAAATCACTCAATTTCAATCTCAAAACAGCATCGCGTTAATATCTGCGAAGCAATGCTTTCCGACTACCAGTATGTCATGAAACATATTATTTCTGGCGATTGGTCTTGGATCTGTGCTTACGACCCAGAAACATACGCTCAATCTTCCGTATATTGTGGAGAAGGTAAGCCGAAGCCGAAAGAACCACGTCAAAGCAGGTCAAAAATCAAGGTTCTGTTGATAGTTTTCTTCGATTATTGAGGTGTAGTGCACTCCGAATTCTTTCCGACCGGCCAATCTTTCAACGAAGAACACTATTTGAGTGTAATGCATCTTTTGCGTAAAGTTCTTCGTGAAAGTATGCCAGAGTTATGGGATGCAAACACCGTATTTGCCTAATTCAACTCCGTGTGACTTCTGGCTATTCAGCTAACTCAACTAAACCCCTAGGGAAAACCGTTTTGAGTCAATCAAAGACATGTAACGTGAATCGCGCATTGAAGGATATTCTGGAAATTGACTTTAACAACTGTTTCAAGGATTGGAAAAAACCTTGGCACAAGTGTTTTGAAGCCAAAGAGAATTACTTTAAAGGGGATAACATAGATTTTGAAGCATTAATTAAGAATTTTAAAATTATAAACAAAGTGTTTGCTCATTTTAGTATATATACAGTTGAACTCCCAAAATTCGAACATCTATAACTCGAAGACTCTTGAATTGGCAATAAAGTAAAATTTCATACAAATTGGAAGGACAACTCGAAGTTTTTTGTGGATTATGCTAATTCGAGTTAGGGAAGTTCAACTGTATATCAATTGCTTGGATTGCTATCCTCTGGTTGACGGTTTGAAGCTTAAAGTATTTGCCTGGCTTGATTAATGCAAATTGCAAGAGTATAAAATGTGCGGTCGCACCCGAGCTTAGCCCTTCCTTACTTGTTTAACGAATATAACTATTAGGTAACGACTTCAGTGACTTAGACTATGCTCCGCGGAAGAAGTATATTATATGTCTTACGTAAATGTGAAAAGACTCAGGGAACCTTCAATTGTGCACATTTCGTCTCTTATCTTAGCAGAGGTCTCATATATTTGCCGAAACACAGAATTTTTGAGGTTTTATTTTTAGCCTCATCGAAAGCATTGTACCGCTTGATACTTGTATGACTTGACAAATATTTCTTAACATTTTTGCTTTTTTTTGTTATTGGTGCCGTAGAATAAATTCTTTTCAATAACCAACATTTCAATCTAGGTTTTCCATGGTAAAAATTATATATTTTGTTACTAACAAATATTTGTAAAAATTCATTAATCCTTTTCATAACTAAGTTAGTTGTGGGCTTAAATTTTAATCAAAACAAGAATCTCTAATGAACGAATATGTTATTTCTTATTACAAAAACGAAAAGTGACAGTCAAGCATCTAAATATTAAATTCCCGAATATACATATGCAAATAAAATAATAAAATTCTTCTTCAGAACTAACTGTTACTATCCATTTAGAATAAATTATATCATTAAATGATGAGCCCTGTCTATAAACGATGTGGGTAAATCACTAAAAAAATTCCCTTAAAATTGTATATGTTTCTTATAGTACCTTCTAAACATGTTTAAAAAACTGGCACCGAAAGAAATACCGTGACCTTTCATATATCACGGACTTTAAAATTGTATTAAAATAATTTAAGCGACATGCATTAAGAAAAAAACTGAACAAAAGAAACCCAAAACAACGAGGTCGAATGCTCAAAAGAGAATGAATTTTTCAAACTAACGATCCTACTTTTGATAGTCCTACCCCAGTTTCATTGATTTCCCTACAGAGCATGTATACGAGTTTCGGCAGCACATTGCCAAGAAGTAATATATTTTATTATCGCAGTAATTAAACAACAATAACTAACTGTATACTTGAACGTACTTAATCTAATGTTAATATTATTTATTGACTCACTAAATGTGTCGACGGAAACTAAAAAATAATTTCAATTCAAATTTGATTGTGGAGAAAAACGCACACGGACAGAAGATAATGAAGTTCTACGTCGGAATATTGCTGCTGGCGCTCACTACGAGTACACAAACTGCACCACTAAGCCAGTCTGACTATGATGATGCTGAACTAATAGCTGGCTACTTCCAGGGCGATATTGTCTTGGCACCTTCGCAGCGCAATGGTCACCGCAACGAAACGCTACGCTGGCCCAACAACACTGTCTACTACAAAATCAATGATGGATATTTCGGTAAAAGATTATAACATCGGATAGTTTCACTTACTTATCACACCAATAAATTTTGTTCCATAGACGAAGCGCATCGCAACCATATTTTACGCGGAATTGAAATCATAGAAGAGCTCTCATGCATTCGCTTTGAGGAAGCCACCGCAGATCAGAAGTATTATGTGAATATCACCGGTGAGGAGGGCGGCTGTTACTCGAGCATTGGCTGGTTGAACGGCGTACAGTATTACAATCTTCAGGATTATCCTCTGGACACGGGCTGCTTCCGACTCGGTACAATCGTGCATGAGTTTCTACACACGCTCGGCTTCTTTCACATGCAGAGTGCCGCGAATCGCGATGAATACGTGCGCATAGAATTCGATAATATTCAGGAGGGTATGGAGTTTAATTTCGAGAAATATGACGAGGATTACATCGACGATTACGATGAGGAATACGACTACGGTAGTATACTACACTACCATGCCTATTCGTTCTCGATAAATGGCGAAAAGACAATTATTCCATTGAAAGAGGAAGGTGAGATTATTGGCCAACGACGCGGCATGAGCAAAAGTGATATCAATAAGCTGAATACGATGTATCGTTGTCCAGTAACAGTTTAAGTGATTTAATCTTAAAATCGCCTCAGCATTTTAATAAGCAAAAGATTCGTGATTTGTGAAAATATGACAAAAAAAAACCTGTAGTTTTCTTCAAACTCTACAAAATAAACTTTTTGTAAGTCTGATAACACATAGGTATGCATTGGTTGAAACTGTCGTTTCCTCAACGACGAACGCCATAAACAGTTCGATTTATATTTCCCAACAATAAATAGCATAAGCTCATATACATACAACTTTATCGAGCAGTTTGTTGCCCTTCAATCATTTCAAGCTATATACTATACGAGTATTCAGGTCGAACTTGTTAATCTGGTAATTCGTTAATTGATACTTCGTTAAAACACTTAACTGTGAACATACTTTTTGCTCCACCTCAGTTGTGTGTGTAAATTTTTTTTTAAAACAGCTGATTCATTTGTATTAAATACTTACTTTTGAAAAATTTATCAAAAGCTATTTTGTAGTGGACAGCAAATGTATTTTTTCGCAATGAATCAAGTTAACTTTTGAAGCAATAACGCAAACCAAACACCCGAGTGATGTTACCAAGTAACGAAAAAACTATCCTGCTTGCTAGTCTAGTACTTCGTTACCCGGTAAAACGGCAAACTGTTAATTTTACAAAAACAAAACGCACGTAATAAACTGCCGAGTAACGACTAACGAATTAACAAAGCTGGTCTGAATACCCTTTATATGTTCCAGTCAAGAACCATGAATTTTAAGTATTTTTTCGAGCCCTCAGAAAAAAATAAATGTTATTCGTTCCCGTTTTAACAAAAAAAAATAATGGAAAAAGTTATTCAGAAATGTTACCAGCTGTGGAATGTTATAAGTCGTCACGATTGTAACTTTTCCAATGAGATCCAAAAGTAAACAGGACTTAAATAAAAACGAAACAAATGTTTTTTTCGACAAAATCAATTTATTTTATTCAAAATAGTCTCCTTCTGCTTCAATACAGCTTTTTGTACGATCCAAAAGCATGTTGAACGAGTGTTTTAGCTCTGATTTTTAGTCAAATAATCGTGGATTCTGAGCAATTTTTGGTCGACACTCAATTTGTGCGGAACAAACCGTGCACACACCTTTCGTAAGCCCAAATGTTCAGTCAAAATACCATAAATCGATGTTTTGGAGATGTTCAATTCCATTGCCATGAATTTCAATGATGATTTTGTCTGATTTTTGATGAATTTACAGTTTCGATGGAATTACCGGTGATCACGGATTTTGATTGGCTCACATGTTGGTCGACATTTATGTCCTCACGACCACTTTAAACACGTTGAAACCAATCGTGCACTCTGCTACTGGATAGGCAATCATCGTCAAATACTTGTTTCATCAACGTTTCTGTAAAAGTTTTACCAATGTTAAAACAAAATTTAATGTGGTCTCTTTGTTCGAAGCTCATTTTCGCACCGATAACACAAACATACTGACACTTGAAACGCGATAACTTCACTTCCAATCTATGAAATTTCATGAAAAATGTCTCACTGGACAATCGTTAAAGATAGCAGATTCTAACGCACCAGTCGACGTATAGATGGCGTCACCAGTGGCGCTAGATTCAACAGTTCTGTTTGTCTTGGAACACACCTTGTAGAATAACAAAAATATTTATGTAGATAAATGCAAGTAAGGTACTCGTTAAAAATAAAATACAAATTGTTGGCCTAAATTGCAGATATCAGAAAAAAATTTTAATTTTGTCCGAAAATTTTTTCACTTTTTTCAATTAAACAAGAGTTCCGTAGTAATATCCGTAAGAAGTATGCTAAGTTGATCAGATATCGGACGTTCCGACAAATGAGCATCAGGAAAAAAGAACATATGCAACATTTTAGATAATAACATATACATACACACACGGAAGAGAAGGACGACGTGAACAAAGATGAAACAACCCCAAATGGGTTGAGGCTGACCGACTTTGCCGGGAACCAAAATATGGTTGTCTGTAGTACTAAATTTCTTGATAGGAAAATTCAACAAGCTACCTTGTTATCTCCGCATCAAAATGCCTCCAACCAGGTTGATCATGTTGTAATAGACGAAAGACACGTCTCCACTGTTTTAGACGTGTGTTCGCTCCGCGGTTCTAACACACGCCAACAAACACATGGACAGTTCGATGTCGAGAAGCTGGAATCATAACAGAGAGCCGAACGATTTTCTACTCGATTTGCACTCATGTTCTGAGTACAAAGAGCTTGACAACTGACCGACAGGTATAATGCTCGGTAGCTCTTGTAGAACCCCCAGAGGTGATCTTGTGACTGATGCCCAGAGCATAAAGAAACTATGGAGGGAACACTTCTCCAACCTGCTGATTGACAGCGAAAGCATAACACCAGCAGATGGTGAACCTGATTCCCCAATCAATGATATTTGAGCATACGTTTCATCGCCCGACCATGAAGAAGTTCGATTAGTTACCTTTCTGAATAACAATAAAGCGGTGGGCCGATGGGTTGCCGGCCGAGCTATTCAAATATATAGTCGGAACAAAGTATACCCAACAATTGCAATTTAAATGTTCTCTGCCCAATCCACAATTGGGATACGCCTCTTCAACAACGAAGTAGAGTTCTATCGAGCGTAGTGTGTGAAAAGCTTAAGTCCAACGTCAACAAACTGATTGGATCTGATCGGTGTGTCTTCAGGCTTGGAAAATCAACCATTGATCGACACACACCACATTTTCGCTGATTTTAAAGCTGCTTTGACAGCACGAAATCTGCCTTCATGCCGCGATGTCTGAAGTTGGTATCCCCGCAAAACCAAAACGGCTATATAAACTGACATTGAGCAATACCAAAAGCTGCGTCAGAATCGTTTGATACCGAACGAGGTTTCAGACAAGAAGATCTGAATGGAGAAGGTACAATCTTCTACAAGAGTGTACAACTTTTGGTGTGCACCGATGATATCGTTATCATTGGCCCTAAACACCGCGAAGTTAGTTCTGCTTTCTCCACAATAGAAAAAGAAGCGAAGTAAATCTGGTCTAGTAATGTATGAGGGCAAGACGAAATATCTCCTGTCATCAAACAAACAGTTGTTACAGTCGCGACTAGGTTCTACGTCACTATTGACAGTCACAACTTCGAAGTCGTAGATAATTACGTCTTCCTTGGAACCAGTATTAACAGTAACAACAATGTCAGCCTTGAAATCCAACACAGAATAACTCTTGCCAACAGATGCTACTTTGGTCTGAGAAGGCAATGGAGAAGTAAAGTCCTCTCTTGACGAACAAAGACCAAACTCTATAAGTCACTCATAATTCCCGTCCTGCTATATGGTGCAGAGGCATGGGCGATCGCAACATCTGATTAGTCGGCTTTACGAGTATTCGAAAGAAAGATTTTGCGGAAGATATGTGGTCCTTTGCGCATTGCCAACGGCAAATACCGCAGTGGATGGAACGATTAGCTGTATTAGATATACATTGGCATAGTTTAGCGAATTAAGAGCCAGCGGCTGCGCTGTCGAAGCAGCACCCAGAAGCAGAGGAAAAAGAGGACCTCCACTCCGTTGGAAAGACCAGATGGAATCTCCAATTGGAGCCAAACAGCCAATAGGAAGAATGACTGGCGAGCTATTGTAAGCTCGGCTGTAACCGCGTAAGCGGTGTCTACGGCCATAAAGAAGATAATAAATTCATTGGTGAATAACCAGATACCACGAGAAACTTCTTCCGTTATTATTAAACAATATCCTTGAGATCATTCCAAAATAAACTTGTTTGTGCCACTTCTTGTTTCATACAAGTACAACTTTTGGCGTGACAACTATTATCCACGGCTTAATGCTAGCTAGTAACTATCATTGCAGTATGGATAACACTATCCTTCTTACTTGATATGTACTATTCTTTAGTTGGACCTAACCTAAAAAATTGCAATTTTCGATGCATTACTTTTAAAGTCTGAATCTGATCATCCAGTAAGTCCGCGCTATCAGTACATAACTCTTATATAATTTTGTGCCAAATTAAATTGAGTTAATTGCTAAGATCCACTGTCTATTCTCTCACTCCTTATCCAAGTAACCAAAGTTCTTATTATTTTACCATTAAGGTGAAGTGTGAATGCAAACTTTACTCTTAAACGCGCAAAATATAATAAGAATCTTCAAGCCTTCGTCCATTTAATAAATGACTTTTAAGTAAAATATAGATATATCTAAGAATTATTGATTTATAACACTTATTACTTGTAACATTCACACGGCATGTGATTTCTTTTTGCTTTTTTCGCTTTGGTGACAAAAAATATTAATTTCGGCAATATTCCCAAAAATGATTGTCATAAAGAAGAGGCGGCATTCAATGCAAATTTCAGACATTTATCATCGTTAGTGAAAGGCCATTCATTGGCCACAAGCCGAGCAAAGGAAAGTAA
Organism: Bactrocera tryoni; assembly: GCF_016617805.1. Classification (NCBI taxonomy): domain Eukaryota; kingdom Metazoa; phylum Arthropoda; class Insecta; order Diptera; family Tephritidae; genus Bactrocera; species Bactrocera tryoni. The sequence continues at coordinate 32,566,973 of NC_052500.1, read as the reverse complement.
ACAAATATGAAATGTATTTATACAACATACATACATACATACTCGTATATACCCTACACATACAAACATTCGCCGCACAGCTACAAGAACGGTTAATTTTGATTGACGGCCTACGGCTGACGAAGGAAAAAGCCCGAAGCGCCGTATGAAGAATGTGTCTTCATGCATACGCATACCAATACAAGCATTAAATATTTGCCGTTATTTCTCACACTTGCCGAGACACGAGGCTTCTTCATTTTGCCCCATTTATATATTGATGTCATAAATTTATTTTAGCAAGTAGTCTTAACAGTTGCTGCTTATACAAATCCTCATATTCATACACAATACATTCCTACATTCATACATACATATAATACAGAAATATGTATGTGTTCATATGTAGTGGGGTTTGCCTTTTGATTGCAGCCTTCGCTTCATATTTGTGTGATTAATTCAGTTGCATTAATTTTATTACGAATTGATTGCTTCTGTTCAAATTGCAATCAATCATATGTGTCTACGCGTGTGTCTACATGCAGCGCAGCGACGCTTCACAGACTCCTTCGCCAGTGTCACGCAGCATATTGAGACTGCTCGAAATGTTGAAATGTGTGCCACAATGATAATAACACACATGCCACTATTGTTTACACTTTATCAAGAGATAACAGTATATTTTTCCTCGTAGATATTCGTACGCTCGCAACTGGGCGGCCCTTCATGAAATTTCATCGCCATGCAATTCATTGTAAAGATTACCCTTTCTCTATATTGGATAGCAAAGCATAGCGAATAAGTCCGGTGTTGGTGTAGACACCGCTTACGCGATTATAGCCGAGTTAACAACAGCGCGCCAGTCGTTTCTTCTTTGCCCTAAGTGGCGCCAATTGGATATTCCAAGCGTAGCCAGGTCCTTCTCCACCTGGTTCTTCCAACGGAGTGGAGGTCTTCCTCTTCCTCTGGATAGGAGGATGGAGTCTTGTGTAGAAGTTCACGCAAGTGAGGAAAGTTCTCTGATCGCCATTCACTTGGGAGTGGCCAGAAACGACTCTTTTACATATGACTCAAGCAGTTCACAACTTCCGGTCTTTGACCAAGTATCCTCTGGGTAGCCTAAGAACATCCGTTCGAAGGCGAGCTAAAGTGAGAAGGCGAAACATCCTCTACATAGGGTTGTGCGCTAGGTTTAACGGTCAGCGGGTTCCCGGCTTGGCCCACACATCAATGTGGTTAGTCATAACTTTGAAATTGTAGAAAATTCCTTCTATGGTGAAACCGGCATTAATGTCGAAAGCGATGGTTTCTTTCAAATTTAACCTAAAATCACTTTCGGTGAAACTTATTCGAGAGCAAAAGTAACGCTTTATAAGTCTCCCGCCGTAACCATATAACGATGGGTAAAAATGTCGCAGAAAAGTAAACAATGATATCGTCCGTTATGACAGTTTTTGGAGTCTACAGAATTTATATATGTTGATAATGACGAACATTAGAGGGAATAATGTTCTATCATTCCTGGGCTATTAAAGATCTTGACTATCATGCTGATTTACATTTTCTGGTAGCGCTTTTAAGACTAACGCATTAATTCTTTCATAACCTGGTGATCTGCTTATTTACTTACTTCTATTGTATCACCTTCAGCGATTGGAAGTGGCATCTGACAAGCAGTGTCTAAATATTTTCTAACTTCCGCAATTGCAGAACAATCACTAAAATCGTTAAATGTAAAGCGGTTTTGAAAAAGCTCATCGGCATTTTCTACGTTGGCTTGGCACTAAAGATCTCTGCTGTTGATGATTAGTGCACATCTGAAAATCGGCTTTTAATTTCGACCAAACACGTTCCAAATATTGTTTTCTGGATCTCCTTGGTTGGTTGCAACCAGATACTTTTCTAGAGACTTGTTGCGCAGTTGCCAAAAACATTCTTCAGATCCTTTGTAGCACGGTGCAGTTCTGTTTTATTCCATACCATAAACGTCTCTTATTTCTGCTTCTTCTTTCTCACTTCATGCCATAAACGTTTATTCATTCTCCTTCTTCTTTCTTAATTCATTGGACTAAAGGTGTCTATTTCGCTTGTGGTTGCTCTGTGTGGATCTAGCACCAGGAATGTTCACTTGGACAGCATTATGTATGCTTCTGGTCAGAGCTTTCACATTATAGTGATCGAATCTACGAAACGAGATATTTTTGAAGTAGTTGGAAGCGAGATTTGAAGAAGATCGTGGAGCACCAAGCGAAAAAAATCGTTTTTTACCCACCCTAATATAGTATGTATGTACATATTACGAAGTTATGTACGACGGGATCTAAAAAGTTCAGATTATATAAGTACCGTGAACAATGAGCGCAGTTGAACTTCCTCTCACGGACAAAAACATCAAAAACATACAGAAAATTAGTTTAAAGATAATGGTTAGGAAGAAATCATTGAACTCTGACAAATTCGAAAATGAAAGAGAGATGGTCTTTAGAAGGCACACCTCGTGTGTTATTTCGAGAAAAAAAATTTATATTTTTTATATTTCGATACCTTTAGAAATAACATACTAATATTTCAAACCGAGATCTCAATCAGGTTCATCTGTTTATTTTGGAACGCGTTTTTCTCGAAGCAGCATTTTTTGAATTTCCTGCAATGATAACTCAAAGACAAAAGATTATACCATCATTCAGTTTTTTTCTGCGTAATCCGTACATAATTGTACGTACAAAACCTATTGGTTTTTGATTTGAGACCAAAAGTAATGGTAGGTCATTGTAGAGAGAATATTTTCTAGTTTAACCAGAATTTTTAGTTTTAGGTTTCATGAAAGGAGGAGGACGCCAGAGATGTCGTATAACTCAAAAAATATTTAATTTTTTGTACTACTTCGGGTGTCACCGAACATTTTATCGCATGATAAAGTGATAATAATTTACATATTTTTTTATTTTGCAGTAAAATTAATTAGATTAGATCAATTTGTGTACTTTGAGTATTGAATTGTATTTTCATTTCCTAATGTACTACATATATGTATATTATACAGAGAAGGCATCAGATGGAATTCAAAATAGCGTTATATTGGAAGAAGGCGTGGCTATGAACCGATTTCACCCATATTACGTACATGTCATCAGGGTGTTAAGAAAATATTATATACCGAATTTCATTGAAATCGGTTGAGTAGTTCCTGAGATATGGTTTTTGGTCCATAAGTAGGGGCCACGCCCATTTTCAATTTTAAAAAAAAACCTGGTTGCAGCTTCCTTCTGCCACTTCTTCCGTAAAATTTAGTGTTTCTGACGTTTTTTGTTAGTCGGTTAACGCACTTTTAGTGATTTTCAACATAACCTTTGTATGGGAGGTGGGCGTGGTTATTATCCGATTTCTTCCATTTTTGAACTGTATATGGAAATGCCTGAAGAAAACGACACGGTTGACATAGCTATAGTAGTTTCTGAGATATGTATAAAAAACTTAGTAGGGAGCGGGGCCACGCCCACTTTTCCAAAAAAATTGCGTCCAAATATGCCCCTCCCTAATGCGATCCTCTGTGCCAAATTTCACTTTAATATCTTTATTTATGGCTTAGTTATGACACTTTATAGGTTTTCGGTTTCCGCAATTTTGTGGGCGTGGCAGTAGGCCAATTTTGCCCATCTTCGAACTTAACCTTCTTATGGAGCCAAAATACGTGTACTAAGTTCCATCATGATATCTCAATTTTTACTCAAGTTACAGCTTGCACGGACGGACGGACGGACAGACGGACGGACGGACAGACAGACATCCGGATTTCAACTCTACTCGTCACCCTGATCACTTTGATATACATATATAACCCTTTACCTGACTCTTTTAGTTTTAGGATTTACAAACAACCGTTATGTGAACAAAACTATAATACTCTCCTTAGCAACTTTGTTGCGAGAGTATAAAAATTATATTTTTATCAACGGTTCTAACGAAACATGTATATACATTAGGGTGGATCAAAATTTTTTTTTTTTTCGTTTGGTACTTTGAAAAATAGGTTCCTAGACACCTCTAAGAAAGCCTCTCCAAGCATGAGTTCTTAGTTGTAACGGGAAGGTTCTCCTTCTTACAGTTTCCTATTTTTTCTTATTATCAGATAGAAAAATTTATATCTCGCTCTCAACTAGTTGAGAGTAGTAGATTTTGTAGGAAATTGAATGCTCTACAAAAAAGGTCTCCCACGATTTTTTCGTAAACCCAACCGTTTAAAAGATATTAACGGTTGAAGTTTGATTTTTTTTTGGGAAAAATTTGTATTTCTTATAAATTGTATAACTCAATGAAAAAAAAACATTATGAATGATGAAACTCATAGGTTTTTGGAAAGGCTTTCTCAGAGGTGTCTAGGAACCTATTTGTCAGAGTACCAAACGAAAAAAAATATATATTTTTTTTTTAACCACCCTAATATACTTACATTGAAACATTCCTTTTCGCTTTTAATTTATGATATGAGTTTCAACATTCTTGTATTTAATACTCGGTTACACGAATGGACCACCACATAAACAACAGGTTTTGGATTATAGAACATAACCAAATCCGCTTTAAATATTTCAACAACCTCAAAAAGCAACCAACCGACGCTGGAGGCCATTAGAGCGGCAAGGACAAAAGGATGTTAAGTAAGTGTGCGGCTTTGCCGTTGCACAATGCATTTGAAGTGACATAAAATATTAGAAGACGCACTCATTTCGTGTGCAAAGTGCGCGCGGCGCGGACCCCCAGGCAGGTCATTAATCAAATTATTGTGCTGCTCGCATAATGAGCATCAAGCGCACTGCAGCGCACACATCGCAGCACATTGCAACGCATGCGCCGTCTTGCCTTGGTGCGGCCAAGCAAACCGTAGTTGAGCAGCGCCGAGCAACCGCAAATGCATTCTCAAGCGCTCGCACTTCCGCGCTTGGCAGCGTTTCCGCTGGCGAATGCTCGCAGTTGGAAAAGCTTTTGTTGGCAGCTGTCAAAGACGCGTTCACGCAGACGCTGCAGCAGTGAAAGTTGCCAACGCCCGGGAGAAGTGAGACAAAGCGAACCGCACTTCAGCTGGAATATAAGAGCAAGGCCAACGCTGCGTTAGAAAAGGCGAAGACTGCAGTGGCGGCGCTTTCGTGTGTGCGCTGTGTGTTTTAAGTGCAATTAATTTAGAATTTTTAATTTAATGTGCTACTTTTCATTAAAGTTTATAATAAATATGTGCATATATACATTTACGTATCAAAATAGACTTTGTGGCACGAAAAATTTCTACAATTTTACCCCAAATTTGTTGAAGATTGGAAAGGTTTTCCACTTGATTCCGGTCGAAATTAACATATAGCATAGAAAAAACGCTCTTTCGATTGAAACGGTTGGAAAATGGATAAAGAACTTTGAGTGTAATGCAGACCTATCCACGATCCTATCGAAATGGAACTTAAAGAGATTCTGAAATTATTTTGCTGCGAAGTTACAGACTTTCATGGTTTTATTCACAATCATGATTTCTGTAGCTTAAGGCAGCCTTTCACATCTCTAACAACTTAGTAGAGTAATAGGGGAGAAGGTATTTCTAGATAAGACAAGAACATTTTATACTCTTGCAACTTGCGAAGCTCAACGCAGCGGATATACGAAAGTTTAGGAATGGTTTACAAGCAAATTTGTATCTTATTAATTTATTCTTTTTTATTTTATATCATAGAACCAAGTAGTTGTATAACTATATTTTTCTTCACGTCCGCGAAAATTATATTAAAATTATCTTCGAATAAGACTCATATATATGAAGTAAACTAAGTCAAATAGGCCAAATTTAATTTATTGAGTTCATGAAGAAATCGTCAACCAGAAGATCGGAATTCATTATGTTAGAGATATGAGGTTTGGACCTTTTCCTTACATATTCAACGTTAAAATATTAATATAATTTTTTATAAGGTATGTATATTGGGGACTGCTGACAATGCTTTAGAATATATGTATTTCTAAGCAATTATACTGAAATGTATATTTATATCACTAACTTATACACTTACCGACATATTCAGCATATGGTTTGTTAAAGTAACGAAAGTCAATGTATGAAGTAAGTATGTATATAGGAGCAGGTGTAATTCGTAGTTCGATTACACATATTTTCGATATTAAACGTACGTACGTACATATATACAATATGAAACGTTCATTAATTTTGTTAAGATATCTCACATATTGACCGATATACATATACTATATTATATAAAGTTAGCCTGAAGCATAGGGACTAAGACATTTATTGATCCGTCTCAACCCATTTGTAGGCTATTATAAGAAAGGGACTGTCTCCGAATTCATATAATATATCTCACAGATTGACAGATATTTTCGATAAAAAGTTCGTAATAGGAACTGCGGTCGACCCATTTGCACGTGGGGGCTTGAATAGTTTTGGTCCGACATAGACAACTTGGTCATTTAGTGGCACTCTTCAAAGGCACTAAATTCGTGGTTTCAGTTCGCACCATTTTCGCACTCTTAACATAGGACATTGTCACTTACCTAATTTGATTGAAATCGGTCCAACACGTTCCGAGAAATTCGCCAAAAAGTGGGCGGTGCCACGTCCATCGTGTAACATTTACCGCGCATTTATTTATGGATTTAACGCATATTTAGCAGTTTTTAATAAAAACTTCAAATGGTGACTGGACAGGATCATAATCCGATTTCATCCATTTTGATACTATCGATAGGACTTAATAAATGTACATGGTTATAATTGCTCATTTGAAGTAGGCGCCGCATAGGCGGCATTTATTACGGTACTTACAAGGTCTTTCGCAAAAGAAACAGAACTTTTTAAATATAACTGTCTCTGGTGGCGCCACCTATTGGTGGGTATATGAAATAAAAAGTTTTATCTCTTGTTGACATTTCGTGAAAATTTTAAGACAATTGGATAACCACAATCGATGTTATCGATCAAAAAGTGACAGCAGCTTTTGGTCATCGGTCGTGAAATACATTTTGAACAAAGAGCAAATATTACATTTTGTTGTAAACTTGAGAAAACGTTTACTGAAACATTTCAAATGATGAAAAAAGTTTATTGTGATCAGTGCCCATCCCGTAGTAATGTGTATGAGTGGTTTAAGCGATTCCAAGAAGGTCGTGAGGACCTCTGTGACGGTCAGAAGTCGGTCGTCTTCAGAAGTCAAAAATAAAGACAATGATGATTTGTTTTTACGATTCCGAAGGTATTGTACACCGAGAGTTCGTCCCACCTGGCCAAACGATTAATGCTGTGTTCTACCTTGGTGTTATGAAGCGTCTTTTGTCACGCATTCGTCGTGCTCGACCACAATACCGTGAGGCAAGGTCCTGGCGCCTGTTGCACGATAATGCGCCGTGTCATCGGTCGACGCTTGTCACTGATTTTTTGACAAAAAACTCCATGTTAACCATTAATCACTCACCCTACTCACCTGATCTGGCACCCTGTGATTTTTACCTATTTGGAACACTTCATTTGCCCATGAAAGCACACTGGTTTCAGGACATTTCAGCTATCCAAAAGGCAACGACCGATATTCTCAAGAGCATTCCGAAAAATGACCTTAAACACTCATTTCAAATTCTAATTGACCGGGCTAAACGCTGTATCGAAGCACAAGGAAACTACTTTGAATAAAAAAATATAACTTTTGAAAAATATTAATTTTTTGTTGTTTTTTTAACAGTCCTGTTCCTCTTGCGACAGACCTTGTAGGTAAATGCGCAAATAAGCATAATACCAGAAATATAGAAACTGTTAATGAGTGAAGTCTGATCATATTCCGCGAACTGATAAAGAATAGAACCATGAACTGTTAGGTTCTTTGAGATTAAAGAAAGAATGCGCGATAATTGGACGCTGCGTCCTCGCAGAGTCAGTTCCGAAAGCAGCATTGAGGCGAGCAGAACTTACTGTGTTTAAATAAAATAAATAAGTGTTAATTGTGAATCCATCCCCGAACAAATATCCGTCATTTAAATATAATTATGGCGTTAAAGCGTGACAATAAAGCTATTCCGTCCATTTCCGATACCAACCTTTACCACTCATAATAAGACGAAACATCCCTACCAAGTTTCATAAAGACATATCATTTTTTAATTAAGTTATCGCTTGCACGGACGGACAGACAGTCAACCGGATTTCAACTTTTCTCGTAATCCTGATCATTTATATATATAGTTTTAAACGAAAGAAACAACGGTTAGGTGAACCAAACTATTAAACTCTGTAGCAACATGTTGCAAGTGTATAATTACACATGGTTCATGATATCTCATGCATGCACCATTCGATATTATATCACTGTATAATAAATTATATTCCTTAGATTTTTATTCTCTCTTACAATTAGAAATTCCCCTATTCATAAATTATGACGTAACTTTCACTAGCAATATTGGTACTTTCCAAACAGAAGGTCAATAAACACAGCAATAATAACAGTAAAATATGTAGCGAAATTCTCTTTGGGAATACTGAGCACAGTATCAACATTCGGCGGGCCATAAAAGTAAAGACGAAGTAGTTATACATACATATGTATATGTATATACAGATTATAGTCTATGCACACATTACCCTGCAGAAACGCCGAGTATTACATGCATGCATGGGAAAAGTACTCCACAATGATCAGAGAGTTATCCATATTTCATGTAGAATTTTACATAAGATAGAAAGGTCAAAGTACTTCAAGGAGTACCCAGGAAAGATTACTCCTAGTCCGGTCAAAAAATAAGTTTGATTAGCCAGTTTGTTCAAACAGGATAAAAGTAACATACTAACACCTCCTCGTTGCGAGTTTTGGAAAAACTCATCATTCATAAATACTGAAAGTTTCCATTCACGAACTTAATAGTCCTTGGCCGGATAAAAATCCGGGTCCGTTCATGTTACGTAGACCCGACTGTCGTGGATCTTGTTTGTCGGTCGGTTTGTGTGGAAGCTATATGCTGCAGTGGCACGATTTGAAAATTTTCCGGAAATTACGACATTGACATGGAAAATAATCCGCAAGAACAGGCGGACCGTTGGATGGGTATCGCTAAATCGGTTCAGCCCTTCACGATGATCATTCATTTATATGCTTTATGGGGTCTCATCTATTTCCTTCTGCCTATTACAATCGTGGAAAGCATAATATACTTCGCTCAGATTATAAAAATAGTTCCGCTCTCCAAAAGCGTCTTAACAAACAGTCGATTACACATAGTGTCACTACTTCTTCTTCTTCTTTACTGGCGAAGACAGCGCATACGCGGTTATTGCCGAGCTAACAACAGCGCGCCAGTCGTTTCTTCTTTTTGCAATACGGCGCCAATTGGAGATTCCTTCTTCACCTGGTCTTTCCAATGAAGTGGAGGTCTTTCTCTTCCACAGTTTCCACCGGCGGGTACTGAATAGAATACCTTCAAAGCTGGAGTGTTCAATATGACCTAGCCAGTGCAGCCGATGCCTCTCGTTGTCGTATATCGCATACAGCTTATCGTTCCATTGAATGCAATATTCGCTGTTGCCAATTCGCAAAGATCCATAAATCTTCCGCGTAATTTTTCTTTCGAACACTCCTAAAACCGGATCATCAGATAATGTCATTGTACTTGCCGCCGCACTATATAGCAGGACGGGGATGACGAGTGACTTGTAGAATTTGGTCTTTATTCGTCGAGAGAGGACTTTACTTTTTAATTGCCTTCCCAGTTCGAAGTTTCAAGGGTGATTCTGCGTTCGATATTATTGAAGGCGTTGATGCTGGTTCCAAGATGGTCAAAATTATCTATAACTTCAAAGTTTTGACAGTCAACAGAGAAGTGTGCTTCCTTATCCTAACAGAGCTTTTGGTCTTGTCCGCTGTCACCTTATACAGCCATATAAGCTTTTCCCTGCAAGTACAGGCATAGTGTCATAGATGCAGTTCCTTTTCATGCTGTCGAAGTCGGTTTTAAAATGGACGAATAGGTAGTGTGTGTCGATCTGCCTTTCCTGGGTATTTTCTAAGACTTGGCGCATGGTCGATAGCAGATTTTCCAGGTCTAAAACCACACTGATAAGGTCCAACCAGTTAGTTGACGGTGGCCTTCAGTCTTTCACACTCTACCCTCGATAAGACTTTATAGGCGATATTTAGGAGGCTTATCCCACGTTAATTGGCGCAGATTGTGGGGTCCCCCTTTTTGTGGATTCGACAGAGCACACTTAAGCTCCAATGGGGTGACATGCATTCATCCGATCATATCTTGCAAAGATACTGGTGCATGCACCTTGTCAGTTCTTCGTTGACGTATTTGAATAGCCCAACCTGCTGCTTTGTTGTTCTTCAGGCGGGTAATTGCCATTCGAGCTTTCATAGTCGGGCAATCGAACATCTATTCCTCAACAAATGTTAAAACCCTAAGAAAGATCGCACAGCAAGCGATTATCTTTTGTAGAAACGCAAATTGGTCTACTACAGCATTTTATTGGAGCATTTGGTGGACTAATCCCATGTCTTATAAATGGACCACTTGTCCCAATAACTTCTATTTACAAAAACATTTGTGCATAAGTGTTTGTATGTGTGCACATCTGTGCGGTTGTTGAGGTTAAGTTTGTCTGAACGGACGCTTGTCTTTTGTATTTTACAGCCCTCAGGAGTAAAGTTTTTAGTATAACAACTTCCTGAGTCTGCAAATAAGAAACGGAACGATAAGAAGTGGCAACAAATGACAACCAAGGCAGTAGAAGGTGTCTTAAAAGGCTGTGGGCGGCCAACACTTGCCAAGCTTTGTTGTAATTTTTACTACATATAGGATTATGTGGTGATAAAGCAGAGGTTTGCTCATAAATAAACACGCACAAACATAGTAATATATGTTTTTCTGGTCATAAATATAAATAAACAAAGACAAAATGCACAAACACACACCTACATTCAAATGTGGGGTTTTCCATACATGAAGCGGCCGAAGGCAGAGAGAGCACGTTTGACCTAAAAAACAACCACAAAGTACTCATAAGGGTGTATGTGAGACTATGGATATAAATGAAACTATATATATATATATATGTATGAAGCTGCGCATGTAAATGTGTTTATAGTAAGTCAACAGCACGCCACATTTAGTTGGGAAGAAGGTAAAGGCGAATATTTTTTTCTAAAAGAGGCGCAGCTAGTCGACTAGCTGCAAGCCGAACAGTCAATCAAAGCGCGTAATAGAAACTGCTGTTCAAAGCAGGTGAAGATGGTGCACAGACATCACAATACCAGGGGTGAAGGTACAGCCCCTTAATAATACGGCAACGTGTGAGCACGAAACACCTTCGCATAAGTGCCGAGCAAGAGCCTTACCAAGGAGTGAAGGTAAGGACGACCATGTTGGAGTGCGCTATTTTCTTATTTTGTATTGCATGAAATAAATATATAGTTGGTGTTGTTCTTGTTGTTGTTGGTGGCGACCAAGTCAAAGCGCGAATAGGTGTTGCTGCGTCGCGTGTTCTGCGTGGCATGAAAGCTAAGGTGTGAAACGAACACTAGTACAGCAATTGCGCTCTCATGCCCAGACACACACACACACATACACTTTCAAAGCACACAATCCAATATACACACACTTAAGTTTACTAAGTGACTTAACTAAGCACGTGAGTAATTCGCTAAAGCAAGCAGCGGTGCAAAGTTCAAACGCACCCAGCGCAACAAGAACACACACACTCTCCCACGTATACAAGTATTTGTTGTTGTCAGCCGCAAGTGTGTTGTGTACACATATGTATGTATATATTTACCTCTTCACCGCCTCTGCATGCACACCTGCCGCTGCAGCGGGCACAAAGCTATTAAATACGCATTTAAAATTAATTAAGTACACAAAATCGGAAATGAATTTAAAGTTTTCGAAACAAATTAAAAACTTTGCTCGCTCAATAAAAGCAGAGCGCAGCAAGCCCGAGCGCAGAAAAAATGCAGCGAACGCACTTTTGCTACGTAATTCTAACTTTGGCGCTCACGTATTCCTGCAGCAGTCCATAATAGCTGTAATTTTCTGTTTTTCCATTCAACGCCACACACACACACTCACATACTCATACAGCTGTACATCCGCCAGTCGCGCGTGTGTATGTGCTTGCAGCTGCAATGTCGGTTTACGTTAAGTCAACGCTTTTAGTTGGCTAAACAGCGGAAGGTAAATTCAAACTTTTTACAACCAGCGTCAAATTGAAAATCCGCTCAGCCACACGCAGCACACACAGACATAGCTGTAAATACATATACTAGATATATGGGAACGCACTAAATAAATTAGCTAAGCTGGCACGAACTTTTGCCTCAACAATCGGAAAATGATTCAAGATAGGGCAAATGAGCGAGCGAAAGCGCTTCACACATACATACATACAGATCTCTTATACTTAGCAGCACACGTCGTTTAGCCACTTTCGCAGTAGCACAGAAAAACATACATACTACACACACATATATGTATATAAGCTCATATACAGATGGAAATTCAATTAAAGCGGAAATAGTTTGATTAGTTTAGTGAACTTTAAGAAGCGCTATTACCGTTAGGAGCAATAAAAGCTAAGCAAGTTTTTGTAAGACAGTCGGAGCTCAACTTTATTTATACAGGCGCTGCGTGTTGCACAGATGGTAGCATTGTTTTTACCAGCTAACGGTTGTTTATACCAGCTAAGATGCAATCTACATGGATTTCGAAACGTTCAGAATTCGGAGACAAATTTCTTTCCAAATAACTGTGCACCATTAAGCAATTAGTAACAGATTCTGAAGGATCGTATTGTGCATCCAAAATAAATTTTTTGCTTCTTTATGATCGCTACCGAGGACGGTACATCGGTGCCTCTAACTCTTTGATATTGTTTATGGGTTCAGATCTGTATTTTACCAAAATATACCTCAGTGACCTTATTTCTTGAGATCTGAACGTGGGAGAATGTCGCTAGCGACCAAATTCGCAGAAGACAGAAATTTTAAATAATTATAGAAAAACCATCCGACAACTGCCGCATAAAACTGTCATGCAAAGGTATGAATCTCGATCAGATTAAAGATATTTTTATGCTACAAAAATGGACCTGTGAATGCTATTATAACATCCAAAGTTTACATTTTCCTTGGTTTCATTGTTTTTGGACATGGCGAACTTATCAATTGTCAGTCCATGCGGCACTACTTTGCACAGAGCCTTCATATTTCCAAATATTTAACACTTACAGACGTCTGTCGTCGTTGCTTATACTACCACCTGTACGGGAATGGTTGCTTTGCCAGGTACAGAGCGCGGAAAAAACTCATCAAACACATTTTGTTTCAGCCACATTATCTCTTTAAAATATAACAATTCCAAGGCTGATCCGTTTCTTTGTTTTCTACTTTTTACAGAAATTTCAAGATTAATGGGGAATGTTTATTATCATTCCAAAGCACATTCTTTGGCATTTATTTTTTGAATATTATTGCCCTCAAATGTTAGCCGCAGCTACGTCACAGATGGTTCATCCATTCATCCAATTTTCGATGACTCTTTCGAACATTTCGACTGGTAACTAGTGAATAACACGCGTGATGTTTTGCTCCTAGGACGGAATCCAAGCGAGTTTGTCCGCATAAACTTTAGACTTTACATATCCCCACAGGAAATTGTCTAACGGTGTGATAACACGCGATCTTGGTTGCCAATCGGCCGGCCCAAAATGTGAAATTATCTGCTCACCGAAGTGTTCTCTCAATAAATTCATTGATTGATGCTATGTGTGGAAAATGGCGTCGTCTTGTTGAAATCAAATGTCGCCGAGGTCACGAGATTCAATTTCAAGCATCAAGTAATAGGTTACCAGACCGCGATAACGGTCGCCATTGACGGTTACGTTCTCAACGGCGTCATTTTTGAAGAAATGTGGATCAATGATTCCACCGGCTGACAAATCACACCAAACCGTTGTTTTTTCTGAATAAAATGGCAGATCTATAATCTTTTCAGGTTGTTCTTTTTAACAAATGTGCCATTTTTGCTGGTTTACATACCCATTGAGCCAGAACAATAAAGAACAATAAAATTTGACGTGAGGGCTGACATAATAAACAGCAATTTACCATGGCCTTAGTGTAAACCAGAAAACTAATGTCTCATAAGCAATCAGTAAACTGAAATCAAGTGAAGTCAACCTTATAGAATTGAAAACAGGTAAAATTGGAACACAAACATTTCTACTCCCATAGAAACTTTGGATCAAACCGTATCTTATTTTCCACTAACTAAGAGAAACTATTGATTTTCGTGCCCTTCATTGGCTTTATCTTTGAATTAATGAGACCAGTTCACTCTATATTATCTTCTCGCAAAATACTATTTATTTTAACATCTTAAAACATACAAGTTTGTATAACAGCCCGTGCCGAGCTTCCTTCTTACAACGTTTTGAACTTTATGCCTCAGTCGAAGTTGCAAATAGGTTGAGCGTTTAGATAGATTGTCCAAAATGTTTATAACTTTTACAGGAAATAAATATAACTAATTCGAAGGAGTTAAATTTTTATACGGATATATACTCGTGTATGCACATATTTATGAAATAGTATATATCGCACTTGTTACGTTAAAGTGTAACAACTCAAAATTTGAACATTTTCAGTAGAGATGAAAAACTGTTGAATCGAAAGAAGTCATTCTGAAAACAAAGAGAGAGTCATAACGGTTTTTTTAACGATAGACTAGACAAATCACTGATCGATTTTTACAGTGGGTACAGTGGGGCGATTTTAGTCCAATAGGTACTCTAAAGGTGTGCTACTTATTGGATATATTTTTCATGTCTGAAATAGTCTCCAAACCAGGAATAATGATTACTTCAATATATTTTTAAGGTATCAAATTTAAGTAGTGGATAATGCTCCCACTGAAGTAATTAAAAATATTAGTAACTGCAAATCGAATATTAATAACATAAACTCTCCCAGAAATAACACATATTTCTAACTAATAAATATAGAAGAGAATTTTATTTTCAAGCTCACCACCACATGGGTTTTTTAAGATATGTGGTTTCTAAGAATAATTATTATATATTTAGGTATATTCTATAAATGATTTCGGGAAAGTATTCCAGCCATTAGGTCCATGTCAGCAATAACGCGCCAATCTTCTCTTCCAAAAAATTTGCTAGCGGTGTAAAATCGCATGTTCTTGGGGACCACGCCAAAGGCCCTCGACGCGGGATAATGAGCTCACCAAAAGTTTCCTTCAATAACATAATTGTTTCATTGGCTGCATGACATTTAGCGCCAACTTGTTGGAAACAAAGCTCGTGCACGTCAACGTTCTCAATTCTGGCAAGAAAAAGTAGTTTGTCAGGGCTCTATAGACTGTAACATTATGACCAGCTTCATTTTTGATTCATTCTCTTTGACCACTCCACTAGCATAAACATGGTTGAAACCCAAACCTTGGTTGCTCGAATTATCAACTCTGCTAGGCGATTACATCGGTCGTAGTCTGCTCATTCTGAAATTGTAAACCCAAGTATAAGTATAAATCAACTAATAGCTATCAAAACAACCAACTCCAAAATTATTGTCTAATTGAAAACCACAAGTCTAAAAATTGATCGATGTATGTAGCGTTTATTAAGAAAGCTCTTGCAATTATTGAAAATATATTGCTTTTTTAGCTGACGTTTATTTAATACTTACTCAAGTCTACTTCGTATTCTGTTATAGCCTGACAGCTTGATGGCAACTTGCAACTAACTTTTCCCCACATTCCACAGAAAACGACCTTCAGGTATGTTGGAGTAGCCGAATGAAATTTGTAGCGGCCGTTGAATATTTTCTTGATACTTTGGACGTCAATAAAGCCCAAACATTCTCTATTGAATTGGCGTTTGACGGCCGTGATGGCCAATCTAAAGTAACAATATGGGTTACTTGTTTCCATTAAGTCCAGAGTCTGCACCTATGTTTCGGATAATTGTCTTCTTGCAGTATCCAATCATGTTTATTTTAGCATAACGGATTTCAAAAACAGTTTTTAATTAGATCTCCTTTCTCTTGCGCTGAATTTGTTTTTCCAGTTTAACTTTCCAAAAATATATTATTACAAGCAACTAAGTATAACTCAGAAAACTTATATGGATAGTCGAAACCGTAAATCAAAATGTTAGTTTTAATTATAATTATGTGAGTTAGCGATAATGTGTAATTTAGAAGCTAGAATCGAACTTATACCGCATTTAATTTTGTTGCGTAAATAGTAGCAGTTTATTAACAGAGATAAAAGTTTGCTGGAGAACTACAACAACAAAACTGTTACACACACGTCATTAGCCAATGCGAATGCAAGCACCAGCAACAACAAAAGGTAATCAGTTTCGAAATAACATTGCGCATAACTGTAATGTAGCTGCTGCAAAAGGCATTAATTAAAATTCTAGAATCCGCCGAAGACAAATGCGCTACACTGCTGGCTGCATACAGTTGTTGTTTTAATACAGAACTGATACGCTATTGCTGCGCTCATTTTGGCGCCAAATTCTATTTAAACGCACCAACAGCTAAATAAAAGTTCGCCATAAAAGCTGAAAAACAAAGTGAAGTTACAAAAGTTACTCATACGCCCTGGCACCGCCACAAACACGCCAGCGCGTACAGCGGCTTGGCGAAAATTCACTTTGTCCTCCGCGCCACTTCAACGCCACTCGCTTCGCTTCACTTAACACGCAAGAATGTAGAAGGAATTAAAGCGTGAGGACGCGGTGCGTTGGCATGGGGCGCAGGCGTAAGCAACTGTGTTGCTGACATCAGCAACCACATCTGCAGCACTACGCATAGCAGTCACAATGCCCCTAATGATAATTACACGCAAAAGTTTTGCATTAATTTTTCGTCTAACGGCGTTCTGTGTCGCTGCCAACGTCACGCCAGTAGCTTTTCCAATTGGATTCCCCGGCAACACCTCTTCTCCTGGCACTTTTTCCACTCGAATTTCGATATTTTTTCCATTTTCATGCGTCTGCTGATTTTTGGCTGCTTCCAAAGTCGTAAAAGCGACACTAAGCATGGTACCTCGTAGAGGGGACGCCGACTGCCGAGGGGCGCGCGCTGACAGTTCAATGCGCTTGACTGTGTTCGACTGCCTTTGAGACGATAAATTTCTTAATGAAGTGCAAATGGTGAGTGTGACAGACGCAGGTTTAATTATCAGTGAATATTAACAAAGCCCCACCCTGTCGTTCACTCTCTCTGTCCCTGCTTCCGGTCTAAGTCGCTCACGCCTCAACACTTAGCGCGAAGACTTGCTCACTTGCTCTTTCCACTCAATTTACGACATTCAGACGCTACGACAGTATTGATGAATTGGTTCGACATTAAATGACCCTACACAGCACCCTTCTGCCTCTGAGGGCATTGAAAGCAACCGTTAATGACAACAACAAGTGACTACGTGAAGTTATACTTGTAATCGCGGATAAGTGAAACTTTCTGTTGATATGTGTATATGTGTGTATAGTTGTGTGTAGAAATATAATATATAATATAATTTATATGTATGTGTGTTTGCACAAGTTTAGCGCCAGCGGCCGCAATGGTTTATGCGAAAAGTTTTGCACATTTCATTGCGTACGCGCCGCAGAGCGATATTAATTTTCGGAGCGCTAGTGTAGATAGCAGCGCTTGGGTTGGGCGCGCATGATGAGCAAATGCGCAGATTTATTGCATACTTTTTGGCGCAACTTCCTGCTCAAGTGTAGCTCACGCCCATATATGGTATAAGTGTGCGTATATTTTATACCAGCCAAGATTTATGCGAGTTGGCCGTGTCGTTGTTGCTGCCGTTTCTGCCGCTTCTGCTTGAATAAATCCAAACAAGTATGAGCGCGAGAAATATTTCCTAATAAATAAATAAAATAATAATATGGCAATATCCAATCGCCTCGGCGCGCAAGCGAACTGTACATTGCGCCCATATTGTGATTTATTCATGTATAAATTCTATTCAATGCAGATTTATTTCAATTTTAGATTTTCGGCTTTTTACAGGAAATACTCGTAAATTAGAAATTTCAGTTGGAGTAAATATTTAAGCAAAATTAAACTTGAAGGGAGACTTGATAGTTAAATGTTCACTCGAGAACCCGTTTTTTGTGTTTATGCCGTATAGGGATGAGTGAGTGAGGTACCCCAACACTTCTCCCTTTTATGCTAGACTTTTCAACTGCCCATTTTCCTCTAGACTTTCGGTACAAAGTTTTCGAGGCTTGTTTTCTGAAATAGCCATGGTATGCGTCGTATAATGGTTAGTGGAGGTCTTTCTGTTTTCCCATGTCGTACACGTATTTTCGAACGTAACTGTTATCGAAAAGCATCTGTGTTAAGTAGCAGTGTACCTCACAATTGTGCCAGATGCGCTCCTTTAACCACCGATCTCGCCAGACTATTTGCTGTGAACATGTTTAAAAGGAGCATTCCAAAGTAAACAGGACTTTTTGAATCTAGCGCTCCCTGGTAGCGCCATCTATATGTCGACTGATGCGTTAGAATCTGCTATCTTTATCGATTGTCCGGTGAGAGTTAATGATATTTCATTGATTGGAAGTGAAGTTATTGCGTTTTAAGTGTCAGTATGTTTGTGTTATCGGTGCGAAAATGAGCTTCGAACCAAGAACCAACATTAAATTTTGTTTCCAAATTGATAAAACTTTTACCGAAACGTTTCAATTAATGAAACAAGTTAATGGCGATGATTGCCTATCCCGTAGCAGAGTGCATGAATAGTTTCAACGTTTTCAAAGTGGTCGTGAGGACATAAATGACGACCAACATGTAGGCCAATCAAAATCCGTGATCTCCGGAAACTCCATCGAAACTCTGCATGAATTCATCAAAAATCGGTCAAAATCATCATTGAAATTCACGGAAATGGAATTGAACATCTCCAAAACATCGCTTCATCGCATTTTGATCGAACATTTGGGCTTACGAAAGGTGTGCACGGTTTGTTCCGCACAAATTGACTGACGAACAAAAATTGCTCAGAATCCGTCTCATAGATCGACGCTTGTGACCGATTATTTGACCAAAAATCACATTTTAACCATTAACCACTCCCGTATTCACCTGATATGGTACCGTGCGACTTCTTTCTTTTCGGAAAAATGCATTTGGCCATGAAAGAAAAGCGTTATGCCGACGTAGAGGCCATTCCAAAAGCTTGCACCGGCATACTGGCGGGCATACCGGCTGACGAGCTAAAACACTCCTTCAACATGCTTTTGGAGCGTGCAAAAAGCTGTTTTGAAACACAAAGAGACTATTTTGAATAAAATAAATTGCTTTTGCCGAAAAAACCATTTGTTCTATTTTTTTAAGTCCTGTTTACTTTGGAACTACCCTTGTACTTCATTCTATGCCATTCTTCTTCCAAGACCAGAGCTTTCTTATCTTCTTTGCGCGTAAATTTATTGTAATAATGTCACTTATCCCCGGCACTGTGTAATAGCATTGACTGTGCTGCGTCCACTGCTCATGGACTTTCCTCCTTCTACTTGTAAGCGGGTAAGGTATAACATGGAATAACAATCTGGTGTAGTGGGCTCAAATTCAGCATGCTGCTAAAAACTCAGCCAAGCACGGGTCTTCGATATTTTCCAAAAGTCTTAATAGGAATTATGGAAAATATCGAAGGCCCGTGCTTGGCTGAGTTTTTAGCAGCATGCTGAATTTGAGCCCACCACACCAGATTGTTATTCCATGTTATACCTTAGCATTTTAGGGTTTTCGTCGTTTGGATAGTTTCTGTATGAACTTGCATATTCACCTCTAGGGAGATGTGTTTGCCAATAAGCGGCATCAGGTCCCTTTTTTCCATGGCGATGTCGTCTGCATGGCGAACTAGTTAACATTCTTCTAGAATTTCAACGACCATAGATCTGGTTCAATTACGGATCCCTGCGGTGATTTACATCGGCTTTCTAGTGCGCCTATCATATTGTGACAGAAAATTCTTCTTTCAAAAGCGCTTCCTCCATGCTAAGTACAACGTGGATCTCACTGCGGAGTTTCAATAATCTTTCGAGCAGCTTTCCTGTCACATCAAGAATTAGTAAGCCTCATGTTAGCCTTGAATTATATATGATTGTTGAGAAGCTTTGAAAATACCGTTTTTGAGTCAAACAATGTCTGGACGTCTGGTATCAAAGAAGGTGCCAATGCCTAGCGCAGACCTACAGATATGAGTGCTTGATTGATGTTATAGTCGAAAAATTGTTAAAGAATATATATAGAGTTTAATAGATTTGTTCATCTAACGGTTATATGTATCACCTAAAACTAAGCCGAGATAATTTGAAATCCGGGTGAATGTCTATCTGTCCGTTCGTCCGTCTGTCCATCCAAGATGTAGATTCCAGCACAAGAAGATACATCAAGCTACCTGATCGATCATGTTGTGATAGACGGAAGGCACGTCTCCAGTGTTCTAGACGTGCGTACGCTCCAAGGTCCTAACATCGACTCAGATCACTATCTCGTTGCTGCCAAGAGTCGCACCCGCCTCTGTGCAGCAAAAAACGCACGTCAAAAAACACAAGGGAGGTTCGACGTCGAAAAGCTGCAATCACAACAGACAGCCGAACGATTTTCTACTCGGCTTGCACTCCTGCTCTCTGAGAGCACTCGTCAACAACTCGGTATAAGAGAACTGTGGAACGGCATTTCAAACTGCTTACGTACGGCTGCAACCGAAACCATTGGTTTTAGGAAAGTGCAAAAGAACAGCTGGTACGACGAGGAGTGCCGTGTCGCAGCGGAGAGAAAACAGGCGGCCTACCTCGCAACGTTACGATCGACCACAACACGTGCGGGATGGGATAGATACCGAGAGTTGAAGAGGGAAGCGAGACGCATCTGCAGACAGAAAAAGAAAGAGGCCGAAATGCGTGAGTACGAAGAGCTTGATAAGCTGGCCGACAGGGGTAATGCTCGAAAATTCTACGAAAAAATGCGGCGGCTTACAGAAGGTTTCAAGACCGGAGCATACTCTAGTAGAACCCCCAGAGGTGATCTAGTCACTGATGCCTAGAGCATACTTAAATTATGGAGGGAACACTTCTCCAGCCTGCTGAATGGCAGTGAACGCACAACACCAGGAGAAGGAGAACCCGATTCCCCAATCGATGACGATGGAGCAGACGTTCCATTACCCCACCATGAAGAAGTTCGAATAGCAATTGCCCGTCTGAAGAACAACAAAGCGGCAGGAGCCGACGGATTGCCGGCCGAGCTATTCAAACACGGCGGCGAAGAACTGATAAGGAGCATGCATCAGCTCCTTTGTAAAATATGGTCGGACGAAAGCATGCCCAACGATTAAAATTTAAGTGTGCTATGCCCAATCCATAAAAAAGGAGAGCCCACAATCTGCGCCAACTACCGTGGGATTAGCCTCCTCAACATCGCATACAAGGTTCTATCGAGCGTATTGTGTGAAAGATTAAAGCCCACCGTCAACAAACTGATTGGACCTTATCAGTGTGGCTTTAGACCTGGAAAATCAACAACCGACCAGATATTCACCATGCGCCAAATCTTGGAAAAGACCCGTGAAAGGAGAATCGACACACACCACCTCTTCGCCTATTTCAAAGCTGCTTTCGACAGCACGAAAAGGAGCTGCCTTTATGCCGCGATGTCTGGCGCCACGTAGCGAAAAAAAGAAATGACTGGCGCGCTGTTGTTAACTCGGCTATAATCGCGTAAGCGGTGTCTACGCCAATTAAGAAGAAGTATAGGATATATAATTGAATTTCAGAGAAAATCTTCTTTTGATAAAAGTATCTCTGTGTATTAAAAATGGGTTGAATCGGGTCAATACTTTCCTGTGGCCCCATATATTTAATACATATAATGTGTTTTGAACTTCCGGGTAACTTTATACCACATATATGTATCAGCCAATATGTGAGTTACCTCAATGAAAGTGGGAGAGCGTGTTTTACTGCTAATACTGTATCTTTGTGCCTAAAATAGATAAAATTGGCCGAAAACTTGACCTAGCCCTTATAACACTAATCTCAGAATTTTTGAACATCCGGCTGACTTTACTTCATATGCTTGGTGATTGTATGTGAGATATCCTAATGAAACCCAAGGAACATTTTATTAGTATATAACATAGTAATTGTAAGTGTTACTGGCAAAATAGATAAAATCAGGCCAATACTACCCCTAGCTGTCATATTTTCCGAAAGGAATTTCTAGAACTTTGATTCTTGCAGGAATATTGGCTCCAAGCCTATGCTTTTGCATTAACCTTTCATATTGCTCAGATATATTTCCTCGTAACTTTGTGAAGGTAATTCACACAATGACCGACATATTCCCATAATATGTATGAGTCGAAGTAATTCATAGACTAAATTCACAACCCTCGCCATTAAACTTTATTAAATCCAATAATATATGCTCATTTTTTTTTTGCTTCGGTATTTTACATGTTTATTGAGGGAGATTTGAAAATGTATTATCAGACATATGGGAAATAATTTTGGAAATACCACACATTACTAACTGAAGAACATGGTTTGTAGGCTTCATTAGGGACCCCCACATATTAACAACATAATACATATCAAAATCCTGCATATCAGTTGCATATGGGCTAGAGTCCTTTACACAAAAAGTTAATATTGAATTCAAATACTTAGACTTTACATTTTACAAAAATGGCCTTACTCACTTAACCTCACTTTTTATTAAAGTTGAGAGTACCTAGTATACATATTCCGCCGTGTACATGTTTTGCAGCACTCATAAAGGAATTATAATGAAGAAGTGCTCTTAAGTGCACTTTGTAGACGTAAAGCTATCAATTTAATTCAATTATCATCTGAATTATGGTCTTTTAATTTTCGTTGCTGAACTGAGCTGGTTATTAGTAGCACACGGAAGCAAGGCAATGCTCGCAGCTGCTTCAACGTCCGACCGAGCACAGCTGCAATTTGACATTATTGGTTTATTAAAATGAAATTATTCAGCCATTTAACTTGTCGTTTGTCTTACATTATTGGCTGCGATAATGGCGAAGGACACAGTGCCACTCAAGCAAGTGTATTTAAGGACACACACACATACACTCATAAGAGACCTACCGACGGGCATGCAGATGCCACATAATGGCTTTCGTCGCACATACATACCCACAGAGAGTGAGAGTGAGAGAGCATATGTGACACCTTCGGAGTAAACGACTGTAAAAACACACATTGCTTTCATTATCGGCAATTGTGCGCCTGTGTGCGTACGTTACAAGGCATGACCGTTATCCTTACAAGCATCGCTATCAGCAGGAATTTGTCACTTGTGGCACATTAAACGACGCGTTATTGAATTACCCACACTAAAGCCATAAAGCGTCAATTGGTTAGCCATTATAGGGATTCCGTCGATTTGCGCAAAAATTACATCGGTTCTGTTGTCTGGCGCCATAAAATGCTTCCTACCGACCTGTAAATGTACGAAGGTAAAAGCTCGTGAAGAAGCACATATCAACTGCGTAAGCATACGTAAAACATTCATCGAATTGAATTAAAAGATCTTACCTTACTGCGGGTGCGATTTCCGAGTAACAAGCAATACACGTCCTGCTTTACACCTGATCAATGCTACAACCTTTCTGCAGATTAAAGAATTTCTACAAAATAATTTTAACTCAATTACTCTCACTTAAAACCCACTAAACGCCTGCAATGAAGCTAATTATATAATTATTAGCACTATTTTATAATGATTAGCTCAGAAATGTGAGGTGAAATCCATAAAATGCACAAATTCCATAAATTTTAAGAAAACTTCAGGGATTCCATTTCACATTTGTAATTCGAAATTAGACTTTTCTGAGTTTTTAATTATTTTGACTTGATCTACAGCCCTTTGAACAACTTGAAATGAATTTGAAATAACTGAACCACAATAGAGGTCTGCTTTTCAGCTAAAGCTTTCACTCACTTTAAAACTTTGTAACTGTGAAAACTAAAAAAACATCTTTGATCTGACAGATAACTCGCCACAAACAAACAATGCAGCCTTTCTCAGAAGATATCTGAGTTTCGCTCTGTCGAACCGGTATTGAAATGTTGGAGAACTCTTACAATAAATGAAAAACTCAGCTGGAAATGACAACTTTAAGCTCTGATTCCCAAGGCTCCATGGATGAAATTGAGGATATAACTAGTCTTCTGTCGTCTCTATTTTTGTTTGGATAAGATTGCGTTCACACTCTTCTGGTGCCGCTCATTACGTTAATACGAGGGACAGGAATCCGACAACTTGAGTCGGACAATTTTCTTTTATATCACATTTTCTAATTAACCTATGCTTCATGCACTTTTTTTTAATAGAGGGACGTGTTCCCACCTTTTCTTAAGTATAGTGTACATATCTCCTAAACCATTCAGGCTATAATAACCAAGTTCGCGCCGGACAAATGGTTTTGTCATCCCTACCCACTTTGTAGAAATGAGTGAATTCGGATTATAACCTCTCCCACTCTCCATATAAGATTTGGTTAAAATGTGTGGGTCAATGTACATTGTGAAAAAAATAAAATAAAACGCAAAATATTCAATTATTCATCAATATTTATTTTGTCGCCTTTAAAGTAATTCGCACTTATCCCAACGAGTTTTTCAGTCCTCCAAACACTTTTTGTAAGCATTTTTTGGGATAGCCGTCTGCCTCTTCAGCGATTTATCTCTTCGATCGACACACACGGATAAAAATCTGGTGAACACCCTGGTTGATGTATAGTATTCATTGCGTTTTTGGCTTTAAATTCGGTCACAATGTAGCTCGATGCGATGGTGCATTATCATCGTGTAAAATCCATGAATGGTTCTTCAACGATTTCGACGTGTGTTCTCACGAAAACGCCTCAATACGATCAAATAGAACTTCTTATTGATCATCAGTCCCTCCGGAACAAATTCGTGATGCACAAAACAACAAAATTTGAACATACTACTGAGCATCACCTTGATTTTTGAGCGGCTTTGGCGTTTTTTGTTTTTTGGTTTCGGCTCGTTTTTTCCTCCATTTCGATGATTGTTGACTTGTTTGCATATCAAACTCATAAACTCATGTCTCATCGGCAGTTCTAGTGGTCTCCATGATTGTGGGATCGGAATTCGCACGATCAAGCGTGTCCAAAGAGATCTGTTTACAGTACTCCTTTGGAGAAAAAAAACAGCTTTATCGATAGGAGTCCAGAAAGGATGCATTTCATTCCCTAAATATCTACCAAAATCATTCGAACGTACGCTTTGAAGCACCATATCCTTCATTTTTGTATTATTTTCGTCAATTGATCTCGACTATTTTTGAAGACTTTGTACTACTCGTAGCATTGTGTTTTTGACAAAACTGAATCACCGTAAATCTTCTCCAGCATTCCCAACTATTTTGCACACGCAATTTGGTTATAAATACAAAATTTGAAATAAATTCTTAGTTCGATACTTTTATCCATTGTGAAAATCTCAACCCACTACTGAGGTGTACCGACTAAACAAACAGATCGCGCTCATATTTGGCATAGTAAATAAGGGCAGTCTTACCATTTTAGTCGAATACATTTTTTAGAAATATCATACAATTTCCGGATGCTTTTTAGTCACAATATTTGTTTATAAAATTGAACAATAAATGTAAAATTTTTTAATTATTTAAAACAAAGTTTTGTCAATACCTAATGTATATACAGCGGATGACCCAAGCACAAGGGTAATTTTTTCAATTTTTTTTATCATGGAAACACTTACCCCCAAACAACGTATTCAAATCGTTCAACATTTTTACGAAAATTCACGTTCTGTAAAGAATATGTTTCGTGCGCTTCGCTCAACTTATGGTCAACATAATCGGCCTACTGAGCGTACTATTCACAGCACCAACATGCATTTTGAGACCCAGCATTCATTATTGGTTAATATTCGACTGAATGGACTAAGTCCAGCACTCAGTAAAGAATATATAGCAGCCGTAGCTGAGAGTGGAGAGTCGATTCGGCGCCGCTCGAAGCAACTCGGACTGACGTACGGAACGACTTGGCGCATTTTAGGACAGATATTAAATTGAAAGCGTACAAAATATAGCTTAAGCTTCCCAAGCGACATCGATTCGCTCTACATACACTTGAAAAGTTCCAAGAAGATCCGAAATTTTCGAATAAAATTTTGCTCTGCGATGAAGGCCATTTCTGGATTAATGGATATGTACGTATACAAGCGAAATTGTCGCATTTGGGACGAAGAGCATTCTGAAGAGATTCAAGTGGTGTCATTTCATCCAGATAAAACAACGGTTTGAAGTGGTTTGTAGGCCGTGGAATCATCGGTCCATATCTTTTCAAAAATGGCGATAGTTATCGCACTATAATGACCGACTATTTGAGGCTTAAAATTTAAGCTCGTGATAATTTAAGCAGATAATTTCACGTTTTGGCAAGGTCGATTGGCCACCAAGATCGTGTGATATCACAACGTTAGACTTAAGGTTATCACCTAAAACTAGTAGAGGTAGTTATATGAAGGTGTATTATATATACATATATAAATGATCAGGATGACGAGACAAGTAAATATCCGGTTGACTTTTTGTCCGCTCGTCTGTCTGGTAACTTGGAAAAAAATTGTGAGTTAGCTTAATGAAAATGAAAAAATCTGGTTTACTGCTAACGGTGTATCTTTGTGTCTAGAATAGATAAAATTGGGCGAAAACTTGACCTAGCCCACATATAACATACGGATGACTTTGCTCTATAGGATTGGTGATGGTGTGTGAAGGAAACAAAGGAAACATTTTTTTCGTAAATGGCAATAGTTGATAGATAAAATCGGGTCGACACTACCCCCGACTCCCTTATACTACATATGCATAATGATTTTCGTTTTTCTAACAAATCTTTTTTCGAATTTGTCGATCAGTGTAAAAGTGATATGTATGTATATTTAAAATTGCTTAGATGCCGATCCTCTGGTTGGCGTTTTCCACCTCAAGGTATTTCCCCGGCCTTGATTCCTGCAAGTTACAGGAGTAAAAAATGTTCGGTTGCACCTGAACTTCGCTCTTCTTCACTTGTTCTTGTGGTTTTTGTGAGCCATGATCTCTCTATAGTCGCGATCACATAACATAACGGCATCACTTAACCTTGAAGTCAACAATGACATGAAATATTTAGTGAAGCTTTCTTTATAAACAATATTACAGAAAGGTTCCAACACAACTCTAAATAATAAGGCAATTTAAACGAAATACGCCAAAATTGCTAAGGAAATGGTAGGAGTTCAAAGGAAAACAATGTCAAACTTTCCGTTGACGAAAATTTGTGACAACTGCCGCAACTAGTCCACATTCGCACTAGCTAATGCTCCAACCGTTTACGACTCGCCATCAACTCTTTGCGTATACCTTATCATCTGAAAAAAGTTATCCTCTCTGTGAATTTCACAGCCTCATTGTTTGTGTCCGATGTGTTTGTTTATTCGGTGGTCAGCGACGAACTCACACGTTGGAAGCAAAAAAGTAGTAGTTCATCAGTGTTGTACGTCTGTATTCGTGTTTGTGGTAATGTGTTTTTGTTGTTGTTTTGATGTTATCGCAGCCACAGGATATTGCGCACTAAGCCGCGCGGGGGAAGGGTACTGAGTAACGGCCTTAGACAACGGCTTCCGCTTCCGCACGGTTCGCAACCGGAGAGGCAAAGTTTACATATCGCACAGCGACTCATATGCCAGCGTACATACATATAGTATATACGCAAATACACACGAATGCGCTGTCTGTCGTCCGAGTGGATAAATTCTCATTTACTGCTCTTTTGCGCTCGGCACTACTTCTTTCCAGCCATTTTGTCATGCTGTTGTTTTCATGCTCTTGTCGAGTTCGTTTTCATTGTAATGTGCCTTTGTTGTTGGTGTTGTTGTTGTTATTTTGCCAAGTGAGCATGTAAATTGCGTTTGTCTGCGTTAATGTCCGCACTGTGCAAGTTTGCCGCCTCGTCCATCGGCGGTTCTAAACAGCTGTCCGTTGGCCGGCAAGTTGCATGCAACACTTCCAAAGTGTCACCGCACGCATCACTGTGTGTTTGGGCTCACAGCACAGCACACACACACAATGTATGTGCATATTTGCATGTGGACGCGTTGGTGTGCCTGTGTGGGAGCTTTGTGGCAATTGTGCGGTGTATTTAACTGACCACCAGCATCGTTTGCGGTTTTTTGTGCGTTGGCATATTGCTGTTGTTGTGTCCGCCTAGTTTCGTTCGCAATTGTTGCCATTTTTAGCACTGTTGCATCCACACGAGTGTCACAACTTTCTTTATTGCCGCCACAACGCACAATGCCACTAACAGCAAGCACTTCTTGCCACCACCACACCCACACTCACACAATAATCCTTCGTGTGGCGTTAAAAGAATATCGGCGGTATAGCGGCTGTTAGGCCGTTAGTGGCCGTACAACGAGTACCATTGTAATACCTTTTTGCCATTCGGTCTATCCATTTGCTGATCGTTTGAATCAAGTTGCAACTTTGGCATTCATGTGCCGGAAATAAAGACTGCGGCCAAGCGCACTCGACAGCTGGAACCGTATGCATGTATGGGAGCATATGGCCGGTCATGAATATTCGCAATGATAAGTAGTTGTTGTAAGTGAAATGGCCACATAAATTGGCTAAATGAAAGAGAAACGTTTTATAAAAAAAAATACGAGTGAATAAACACCCGCCCAGTGCTGGAAACAACACCACGCAACATACATTGATATATGTATTTATAAATACAAGTATGTATAGTTAAACTCAACTTTCCAAATATAAATAAAATAACTTAGAAGTCTTACTAAGGTTAGGGGTACAAAAAGAGCTGGATCAATGTGTGATGTGAAGAGGATCAACCTTACTGGGGCCTTAAACAACCCAGTCACAAACAAAGCTTATGAATACCTTTCGCCCTTCGCATTGAGATGGCCTTAGGTGCGTAACGAGGGCAATGCACAAGAAAACCTACTTCCTCCTCCCCTCAGGGGTCCAAAATATGAACCAAAACAATCACAATAACAATATTAAATGACTAAAGCTAAGTCAGCTTCAGGCTACAAAGCAAGGAGGGAAATGCGATGACAAATTATTGCTGCTGGTAGTGTGTTTGCCATGAAATTACCTATTTTTAAGGACCAATGAAAGCTGTGCTGCTCTGAATGAGGAGCTTGCAAAGGAGTTCGTTGATTGCGTGAAAGTGATTCTACCCAATTTTGAGCTTGAACAGCTAGCAGCAGCAGCAAAGAAAATCGTTGCTGATGAGGCGCGGAACCGCTTTTTCATTAGTGCGCTGGATGAAAGAGATGCCGAAGGAAACCAGAGCCCAATTAATATGAGTGCAAGCTGCGGTAACAAGCGGGGCGCTAGAAGTGCTGCTAAGAATCCGGGTCCACCACCGTCATGCACAGATGCCGGCTGGCACCAGGGAAACTTCGAAATCATTGCATGCGACGGTCCAATTCAATAAGGTGGTTATAGCTAAAGTTGCGGAGGTATACTCGGCAGCCAGACTACTGTCGGTCGACAAGAAAGATATCCAATCCCGGTCAAGGGTCTGCACATCAGCTACGCTATCGCGCCAAGATCAGATAATCTAGCTTAAGCAACCTAAAACTGCCTACTCTAGCAACCTAAATCTGCCTACAGAAGAGCTCCCAGCAAACTGAGAGTAGCCATACAATGACTACAAGAAGCTATCATGATGTAGAAGGTGAAGAGATAATAACATATGATATGGATTCATGAATTTTATCAGGTGCACAGATGGTTCAGAGAAGACATAATAAAGTGAAAGCATTTTAGTCTCGATGGTTTTACATTGGATCTCTTGAAGGTCTATGTGCGTCGTTTACATCAACTTTACCTACCTATCAAATTTATTAACCTTTAAAATAACATATGATTAATTCAAGTGTGTTCCACGAAATCATTGGAAGGAAATGTTTAATATCTTTTTTGGAGTGTTTTTTTATCTCCTTTTATATTTGAAAATTTTTTAGTTAATTTACCAAAATCTCAATAGATTCAGTAATGTAACTGTTTAATGCGATGATAATTGACTACGGACAGAAGTCTCGTAGAACTATATGTAGTATAATAGATGCATATTTCCGACATGGAAACATACTACTGTGATCAAATTGAAAGGTGAATTTTGTCGATTTCATCTCCTTAAAGTAATCCCCTCCCGCTGCAATACACCTATGCCAACGAATTTTCCAGTCATCATAGCACTTGGAAAAATTCTCCATCCTGATGGCCATCACAGCCTACTTCGATTCCGCTTTTATATCCTCAATTGAGTCAAAACGGTGTTCTCGGAGTAGTCACGGGAATTTGCTGAATAACCAGAAGTTACACGGAGGTAAATCAGGCGAATGCGGTGGTTGCGGCGCGATATTAGTTGAAAACGTGGCGAAATGATCACGATTAACTCAATGCAGTATGAGATGGTGCATTATCGAACTTCTTTGTGCAATAAATTCAGACCTAGGAAAAGTCGAAGAATTCACTTTTAGAGCCTCACAAACGACGCGTATCTCAAATACTAATTAATATTTTGACGTGAAATTTAGCATATGTAGATCATTAACAGTACTACCAACTTACAGAAAAAAACCGATTCGATATACAAGTATAAATTAAAAATTCACCTATCAATTTGATCACAGGAGCACCTACATTAGATATATCACACTGTTCTTCGAATAATATATTCTGGACGTTAAATCTGCCTATATTATTGAAATTTCCCAGCCAAATTTAAACTAAAAGCTAATTCTATTAGTGTAAATTTTCACAAAATATTAAATTAAAAAACCATTGGTTGCCATAATTTCATGTTGAAACTTTGAAGAACTCGCTCAGCGTTTTGCACAAGTTAAATGAATTTAAATGAATTCACTTAATTCTCATTTCATAACCCAACACTTCTCCCACTCGAAGAGTCCCTTTCTCTCAGCGACTGCAATAAATTTAATCAATAAGCACATGAGTGTGTGAAATAATGCCAAAACCAGAAAAAACTTTTGGGGGAATATTTTCAATAAACTACCCGCAAAAACGTAAATGAGCAAAACTTTTGTCATTCAGAGCGAGTGGCTACGACAAGGCGACGAGCGGTTGAGGAGACACTATTCAACGTGTTTGCCAATGTGTCTGTGTGTGTGTGGGTCTGTGGCCAACTGAAGCGAATTGCAGCAACTTTTGCGTCATTAGATGGCGTCGGTCATTAGTGGTCCATTTGCACATTCTCACCCATGTGGTGAGTAAACGTCCGCACACAAGTGCTGCGCTCCCACTATACTCACATTCGCTGGGGTGACAAAGACCAGCAGACAGCAGCAAATTTTATGGTCAGTTAAAAATGAATTGCAATTTGGTAAATTGGGGGTGTGAAGATTTACTGTCTGATCTCTTTACCAACTTACACACAAAACTTGTACAAACTTAGCTGCAAACATTCGAGTTTCAGAATCGAGTTTCAAAATGGAAACGAAAAATTAAAATTAATTGGGATTCTTAAATGGGATAGTACTCGAATAAAGTTCAAATTGATCAACAAACTGAGCATTGCTCTTTTAAAATATGTAACTTCTCTTTAAATAAGCAAAACATATATATGTACGAAGGTGTCATTTAAATTTAGGATTGGAAACCCTAGTGTCGCGATCTGGCAACTGAAAATTTTATCGTAAAGTTTGGTATTTTTCATGTTATACATTACAGTTACTTAAAATATTCATGTCGGAAAAAATCTATTAACTTTCGAATATTTTCGCGCAATTATTTTTTACAACTTTCTTTCCAACAGTTCATCGATCAACTCAATTCAATCTTTAGCGATGAAATTCTATCATGGACCAGTGTTTATCGATGGTATGGTGGATTCAATCGAGGTCGTAGATCACTCCAAAACGAATTTCGTGAAACTCATTCGAAATCAGTTGGTTTTTCGGAAACTATTGATGCTGTGTGCATATTGCTCGAAAGTCATGTGACCTATCGTGAGAAAAGTATAGGCATTAGTGGCATCTGCAGACACTCAAAATTGTATGGACATTTGATTTGCTCACGTTGGAACCTACACAATTTATCGATCGCTCAAAAAAGGGCGATTGCCCGATGTCGATTGGTCAGGAAAAGTTTAAAAAAATACGATATCGCCTATGACATCGTGTCAGGTGATGAAACGTCGACTTATGTATTTAAGCCCGAAAGTAAACAACTGTCGACTGTATGGATGTTTCAAGATGAGAAATAGAGAAAACCAATTACCCAAGACGGATTATTCTAAAAAACAACTGCATTTTTATACACTCAAAACATCAATTTGATAAGTCATCCTTCGTATAGTTATGACTTAGGGCCAAATGACTTCTTTTTATTCCCGTATGTAAAAGACAAACTAGTAGGTCAACGTTTTTAGTCAACCAAAGAGGCGGTTAAGGCATGTCTTAGAGATACCTCAATCAGAGTGGGATAAGTTCTTCGAAAATTGGCGCAAGCTGATAAAAAAAGTACATAGATCGTAATGGAGAATATTTTGAAAAATAATTAAGCGATTTTCGGTGATTAAAATTTCTCTTTGTTCTCTAATCCCAAAATATACATAAAAGGCAACTTACAAATTAGAAAAGAGTCATTATTGAACATTATACAAACGATTTTCTTTGGGTTCCTTTCAAAGTACTCTACCTCAAGTATCTTCTTCGTCTATACTGGCATAAAAAACGCGGTTATGGCCGAGTTAACAACGGAGTGGAGGTCTTCCTCTGCCTCTGCTTCCCCCGGCGGGTACTGCGTCGAATACTTTCTGAGCTGTAGTATTTTCACTCATTCGGACAACATGACCTAGCCAGCATAGCCGCTGTCTTTTAATTCGCTGAACTATGTCAATGTCGTCGTAAATCTCGTACAGCTAATCTTTGCATCGAATGCGATATTCGCCGAGGCCAACAAGCAAAGGACCATAAATCCTTCGTAGAACCTTTCTCTCGAAAACTCGTAACGTTGACTCGGCAGACAACATCTGACCATACAGCAGGACGGGAATAATTAGTGACTTATAGAGTTTGGTCTTTGTTCGTCGAGAGTTAACTTTACTTCTCCATTGCCTACTCAGGCTAAAGTGACACTGTTGGAAAGAATGATTCTGCGTTGCATTTCGAGGCTGACGTTGTTGTTGGTGTAGATACTGGTACCAAGGTAGACGAAAGTATCTACAACTTTGAAGTTATGACTGTCAACAGTGACGTGGGTACCTAGTCGTGAATGCGACGACTGTTTGTTTGATTACAGGAGATATTTCATTTCGCCCTCGTTTACCACCAGACCCATTTGCTTCGCTTCGTTATCCAAACTAACTGCGCGGTTGTCAAGGACAATGATATCAATATCATCAGCATACGCTAGCTGCTGTACACCACCTTCTGTATTTAGTTCTGCAGCTGGAATTATTTTATCTAGCAGTAGATTGAAGACGTCGCACGAAAGGGAGTCGCCTTGTCTGAAACCTCGTTTGGTATCGAACGGCTCGAAGAGGTCCTTCCCGATTCTGACAGAGCTTTTGGTGTTGCTCAACGTCAGTATTACAGTAATACAGCCGTTTTAGTTTTACAGGGATGATGAATTCAGACTTTTTCCAATTGTGGTCATAAAAAGTTGGTTATCATCGAACTACAATACACCGCTCTCTATTGACAGTAACGTTGTCAAAAGATTCGTTTCGAAAAAAGTACGGACCGACAATTCCGCACCACCAAATACCATTCCCAACTGCCAATTGAGGTAAATGTTATGGTTGTTCATGAATGATTTGAGGATTTTCTTCGCACCAAATCGAAAGGTTTGTTTATTAACTGCACCACTCAGATGAAAGTGAGTCTCAACGGAAAAGATTTCTTTCTTAAAAAATCGTTTTCGTTTTCGAGTTCTGCGATGACAAAACCAGCAAATTCATGACGTTTCCAGTGACCCAATAGCAATAGCAAGCCCAAATCCTTTTTCGAAATTCAGCTGGCTGAGACAGTTTCAATTCTTTAGCTCGTCTTGGAATCGACAAATTGCGGATTGCGGATTGCGGCCTGTGGTCTTCAGCAACATTACCTATACGGCAGAAATATTTTCATAACATCGAACGGTTCTTTGTCTTATTGGCAACGTTATGCAAAGAAAATGTGTACTCGACATTTTCAACACGACGAATATCGAGCCCAGGTGGACGATTATTACGACCATAAAATGGCAAAAGCGTACGGAAAGTTGCAATTGGAGAACGATGAAAAGGATGAAATTGTAAACATTACTAAATACAACAAAAAAATTACAAGCCGAAAGACATTTAGAAATCATATCATCCCTATTGGAAAGCCCTTGTAACTCTTTAGCTATCTCGATTAACTTAACTGTTTCACTTTATATAACATTTTCCGTGATTATTAAACACCGAAATTTTTCAAAATCCTTTAGTCAGGATAAAAAAAAATACACCGTTAAGCCCTTAATTTTAGTAATACACATAAGCACTCTTAATTTTAGGTACTTTGGAATCCACAATTTAACATAATCTTATAATCCGTCTAGGAGGCTGGTCACTTCTTATTGCAGAGATGTATATTCCAAGTTCATGCTACGTTACGGCGGCGACGACGACGACGATTAATAGCAAGCGGAAGTAAAGCGCTCCTGATGCACTTCATGATCACAGGGCTTATACTCCAGAAAAGCAGTAATATTCAGCTTTGCCAGTAGTAGTAAAGCACCTCCGACCGCTTCTCTTCGATGCAGAAAACTCTCACTAAACGGAAATGAAACACTTCCTTCCGCAAGCAACTGTGGTATTGCAAGAGAGGCTGCTACACCATGAATAATGCTTTAGCCGCAATGGCTACTCTAAATGCACTCAATTCCTGTCACATACATTTCGCTCCTGCCCACGCGTTCAACATTACTCGTTTCGTGACACGCCGCGCAGCTGGCGGCATATCATACAAGTAGTTAGCTGCTAGCGTTTTAACTACCCGCTGTGCTGCTAAGTATTTAGTGCCACACTGCACTTGACCAGCCAGCCAACTAACCAGTGACCCGACCGCCCACGAAGCGTCTTTTGTACTCGCTCCAGCTTCCAGATGGCGTTATTTTCTTCCCCTTTGCAACTTCCAAGCCGACACTCACAGCGGTTGTTTCCGCTCTTCCGCCGCCACTTTAGCACTTCACCACTTTGCACTGGCTTGCAGCTCGCTTTGCCACAATTTTACAACGCTTCCGCTTTAGCCACACTTAATTTATGGCTTAGTAGAAAATACCGACAGATCCGCCATTTCCAGGAGATGGATGCAACAACAAGAAAAGTGTGATGTGACAATGCAATGGAAATGAATGGCGCGAAGTAGGAGAATAAAGGAGCTGTTGGTGAAATAACGCGTTTGAAATTAAATAGATACAATTTCAATTAGGCGTCTAAGAATTATTGTATAATAACCCTGTCAAGAATGTATCGGGAACTCTTCATTTCCCTCTCTCATATCCCGCTTGTATGGAAGACAGGTAAATTTTTTTACTAGCTTGGCACAACTGTTCTTAATTATGATGTCAAATATTAGCACGATCTGTCAACCAGTGTGTTTTCAGCAGCTGTTTATGTCAGTCGACCTCAGAAGTATTTGTCGACTTTTTCAAAAAATTTTAACGTATTTGTGCTAAATTTTGGCCAAACACTCAACAAATATCCACTTCGGGGAACACGCTTCGACTCAATTGAAGACATCAAAACAAATTCGACGCGTGAGCTGAAGGCCATCCGAAAAGGGCCTATAAAAAATGTTTTGACGATTGCAAGAAGCGTTGACACATGTGCAGCAATAATATAAATTTGGATTATGATTGAAAAATTTTCGTTTTATTTCTAAATTCCGATACTTTCTTGACAGGGTGAAAATACTTTATCCTCAGCTGATGGTATTTCTTCACTAGAGATATTAAATTCCTTCTTATCATATTTAAATCCTTTTGGATAAATATATAGAAGTAAACTGAACTTGCACATGGACCTAGCACTCTGAAAAATTCCAGTATCCATTGAGGCGATGCTCAGGAGTTTCCGGCTTTATGTCACTGAACCGGCAGTTAGGCTAAACTCATGTTAAACAGGCGATTCTTCAGCTTGAAGTGCTCACTCTAAAAAGCCACAAGTAGCTGGCATTTGTCTAGCGGGAGATTAATTATGCTATTAAACCTAATGACGTTGTAACCAAACATTAACATCTTTATCTGAAGCATGCCTGGTAGTTGTTGCCAGTATTTTTTCCCTACTCAAACTCTCTTCCTTGCGGAGCAGCTCCTTTATAGAATGGGGGTCAATCGTAATGTAAAATTCCAGTCCCACTATGCAGCTGTTTCCAGCATAGCGGGCAAACTCGTCCGTCAGTTTATTCCTTGAAAAATGTTCAGAAAACGTCAAAAATGTATGGAAAGTTTGGAACGCCATGCTACAATGCCCCTCGGTGTTTATGAGCCATTATTCCTAAAAACCTATGTAAGTGACCATACATTACAGTTGTGCTTGAATTTTGTTGTAGGGCTACTATATAAGTAGGCCTCTTTTTGCGAATCCCTTCGCGCCAAAAATAGTATTCCTTGTTGACAGTTTGACCGGTCAGAAGGAATTCAGAGTGGTGCACTCGGTAATCGAAGAAAACCGCAAACAAAACATTGATGTTTCACATGATTTAATGTGGTTTTTTCGGCGTCAGCTCAACTTTACCACAATATTCGGCCGATTGATAGTCTATTTCCGACCCGTAAGCAAAGATCCAAGACTCATTGCCAAGAATGATACGTTTCATGACATCCGGGTAGCCGGAAAGCATTGGTTCATAGACGTTAACACGATGGTATTCAGTAATCTTTCCGATATTCCAACGATGCCAGTAAGATCTCTGATTGTTAATCAGACACCAATTTTTTATATTATTAACGTGTTGCCCATCAGGTGAAGCCGATGGCCATCCTGGACGTCTTTCGTAAGTCGCTTTCTCGACCCTCTTTGCATAATTTGTACCAATCAAAAACACTTGCTAGCGATAAACAATTATCACCAAAGGCCTTTTCCAACATTCTGAACGTTACGACACCAGAAGAATGATTTCGATCACAAAATTTAAAAAAATTTCTTTGTTGAATAATTCTAGGCATTGCAAAAATCGCCGAATGTTCTTTATATACTTCAGAAAGACAAGGTTATACTAAACAATAATAATTATTTTGATGTGATATTTGGCACAGATATTCTATATACTATATTCTTCTTCTTTATTGGCGTAGCACCGCTAATGCGGTTATAGCGGAGTTTACAACAGCACGCCAGTCGTTCTTCTTTTTACTGTTTGGCACCAATTGGATATTCCAAGCGAAACCAGGTCCTTCTCCACCTGGTCTTTTCAACGGAGTACAGGTATTCTCCCTCATCTGCTTTTGAATATTTTGTCGAATCCTCTCAGAGCCGAAGTGTTTTCTCCATTCGGACGACGTGAGCTAGCCATGGTAACCACTGCCTCTTAATTGGGTGAACTATGTCAATGTCGTTGTATATCTCGTACAGCTCATCGCTCCATCGAATGCGATATTCGCCCTTTGTCAATGCACACATCTTCCATAGAACCTTAATCTCGAAAACTCGCAACGGAGACTCATCTGATGTTGTCATCGTCCATGCCTCTGCACCATATAGCAGGACAGGAATTGTAAGTGACTTATGAAGTTTGGTCTTTGTTCGTCGAGAGAGAACTTTACTTCCCTATTGTCCACTCAGTCCGAGGTAGCACCTGTTGGCAACAGTTATTCTGCGTTGGATTTCGAGGCTGACAATGTTGTTGCTATTAATACTGATTCCAAGATAGATGAAATTATCTACGACTTCGACCTTATGACTGTCAACAGTGACGTGGGAGCCAAGTCGCGAGTGCGACGACTGTTAGGCGTGAAACTTAAATGTTTTACAAATTTTTGTGTATATTAAATTTTATGACTAACACTCACTCATTTTGCAAAAGCTTCGATAATTTCTTCCAGATATTCTCCTAAACCAGAAGTACGGATTTAAATCTCTTCCGAACGAATAACATTATCAACAAATATTCGTAAAATTATAAAACATTAAAGCCTTGAAACTCCAGACTACGCTTGCTATGGCAGGTCTATCTAGGTCAGTTTATCTTAAGTTATCTAAACGTACACAGAGTAACCTTTCTGCAAAATCTTTCGTCGTAATTGTTATACGTGATTTGTAAGGAGAAATACAGTCCAATAAGGAACGTGTAAGTTTTGCATTTTCGGAAATCAACATATTACTATAACATAATAGTATAACTTTCAGCGATAGTGCCTTTGACCTTGTTAAGTGTGACTAATTTTAATCGAGTAAGTAGCTTCAGAAGTCTTATTAAAAGAGACAGATCTCCATTACTACTTGTCACAGTCCACAAATTGAATGTTAAACTCCCAAGTATATTCCAATTTCAAAAGCCCTTTAGCTCACTGAAGGCAGTTTGGAAGCTATCCATTTATAGGACAACATTAATCCCTTAAATAAAATCGAGCTGATTCACTGCTTCATCTTACTAGAGAGGCTAAAATATTGAGATCGTTTCTATGAGAGGTTGGCAGTAGAATTTTATAATAATATATAAATTTCATGTTGTAAATAATAAAGATTCAAATGTGTTCAAGGAATAATTTAATATACGTAATAATTAATCATCTACAAATTGGTGCCGTTGAACATGTAGTCCCATATTTATACTCCGAACAGGGTATATTAAGTTTGACACGAAGTTTCTAACACCCAGAAAGTAGCGTCGGAGACCCTATAAAGTATATATATAAATGATCAGTACGCTGAGCTGAGTCGATTTAGCCATGTCCGTCTGTCTGTCCGTCCGTCCGTCTGTCTGTATATATACGAACTAGTCTCTCAATTTTTAAGATACCGCTTTGAAATTTTGCAAACGTCATTTT
This sequence comes from Bactrocera tryoni, assembly GCF_016617805.1. Classification (NCBI taxonomy): domain Eukaryota; kingdom Metazoa; phylum Arthropoda; class Insecta; order Diptera; family Tephritidae; genus Bactrocera; species Bactrocera tryoni. The sequence continues at coordinate 32,527,839 of NC_052500.1, read as the reverse complement.
CTCTTCAAGAAGCTGCTCATTTGTCGGAACTGCTGATATCGGATCACTATAACATACAACTGCCATACAAACTGAACGATCGGAATTAAGTTCTTGTATCGAAAACTTTCACATTTGACAATGTATTTTCACAAAAGTTGGCACAGGTTATTTTCTAAGACAAAAATGTAATCTCCGAAGAAATTGTTCAGATCGGTTAACTATAGCATATAGCCGCCATACAAACTGAACGATCGGAATCAAGTTCTTGTATCGAAAACTTTCACATTTGACGATATATCTTGACGAAATTTGGTATAAGTTATTGCTTATAAAAATAATGTAAAATCGAAAGAAATTGTTCAGATCGGCTAACTAGAGCATATAGCTGCCATACAAGCCGAACGATCGGAATCAAGGGCTTGTATGGAGAACTTTCGCATTTGCGGTGGTATCTTCACGAAATTTGACATGGATTACTGCTTAAGGTAATAATATAATCTCCGACAAAATTGTTCAGATCGGATTGCTATAGCATATACTTAGCTTTCATACAAACTGAACACATAGTTACTAAAAGAAATGCACCTGTGAAGGGTATATCAGCTTCGGTGCAGCCGAAGTTAACGTTTTTTCTTATTTTATAATCAAATTAAAGAACTCAACTCAGCTTTCTAAAATTAAATACGATATGTGATCTTTAAAGTGGGAAAAATGAGGTCAGCCGTCCAACTTTTAAGCAGTCACTCTGAATTATATCTTATTGTGTTACTTGGCTCGTCGATATGATAATTCAAACATCGAAAGAAAGCTCAGAAAAAGCTAAATACCACCGGCATAACGACTATGAACTCATCTATCTTAATTACTATATAAAGCGAACAAATAGTTCCCCTTTTTGACCATTATAAAATGTAAACAGAAGAAATGTATTTACTTTGCCGGTTGAGTAATAGGTAATATTAGTCAGTTTTCGAACATAAACATTAATATATTCGAAGATCAAACATTCGAAATCAGATGAGGTGCGTTATCTAATCTTATCTTATCTGTAAAACCCAACAGAGCTCGATAAGAGTTTCCATGATAGCGACATGCAGAGATTGGCAGCATTATAGTAACTTACAACAACAATTACTTAAACGGTTTTATACATATGTAAGTACATATATGCAGAAGTACTGTGGACTCACATTAACTGGAATATTTGTCTATCCCAAATAGATTTAAGAAGAGGAAAGTATTGTCTGCACTTCTTTGTTCGTATCAGCAAGCGCCTACTTTAGTTCCTTATCGAAATATCTTTCTTTAATTTCGAAAATTATTCTGGCGTTTTAGTCATTTCTTGTGCAACTTCGCTCAGTACGATTCGAACAACAATACTGAACGAAGCTAAAAAATATTTAAAATACATAAAAGACTTTTACAAAATGACTTATTCATAAATAAAACCAGTTAATTTACTCTTGTAGTTTAACAACAAATAATAGAAAGAACGAAAAATATGTGGTTTTCCGGGCTCAAAAGAGTTCTATTCGGTTGGTCAACACTTTCCGCAATTGCACTGTTGATGCAACTGGTTGAATGTGGACCACCTAAAACGTGCCCAGCTTATTGCAACTGCAATTTATTGGAGAACCTCAATCATGCGGACTGCAGGTGGGACAACAAAATACATAACTGTGAATTATTTAATTAAAAAGTAATAAGTTAAAAAGTTTACTATAAAATGGCACTCAAATGTTCAATAACCGTGTGCTATGAGTAAGCATTGTGTAATTGGCTATCGATGTATATGTATGTATATAAAAGTATATATATGAAATATCGGTTTGTCATTGACAAACTCGAGCAAATGCATTGAATTTCAACGACTTAATTTAGGAAAGAATACGATTTATTTATCTATGACTAAGGGCTGATAAGTTCCGAAGTTTGTTTCCTGAGGAAAATGTAAACATATAAAGAAACATTTGTATAGTAATATTGTACATAAATGCTTAACACGTTGAGGACGGCGTGATCAACCGGTGATTCACGCACTATGGTTTCAAAAGCTGTGCCGTCCTCAACGTGTTAAACAATATAATTATAAAGAAATACGAATATAGTGGAAAATGATGATTTGTTTTTCAACAAGTTTCTAACTCCTTTAAACACTCCGAAGAATACGTTTAGTGAAAGACTGCACAGTATAACGATCCTTGCCGGAAAAGATGGCTTAGTAGATACCTATGAGTCACAGAACACAGTCAACGTCTTCTTTGGAACAGGTACGCCGACTAAAGTATAAAACTATGCTTCGTCACAGGTCACAAAACTGTGCAAGCACACTTTCAAATTACGAATATAGTATAAAACATTGCTCGAAACGTGTTTCTAGGCCACGGTTATTCTTCGAAGGGCTCTAATCTAGTATATAACCCCCGACAGCGTTCTCACGCCCATTCCTTTATGAAAACCCTTCCAGTCATTAGTGTAAATGACTTTTATTTACCTTTGTATTAATAGCTTCACAAGGCATTATTGTCATACTGTACTCCCTTTATAGGCATAACTTTATAGCTGTTATAATTGGGTTAACTGAGAAACATATACGAAATTTGTTGTGGGAGTTTGGGAACCAAACCTACTCCAAAACATAGAGTTTTGCTTTCAAACTTACAAGTTAAAGAATCCGTAAAACTATATAGTAACTACATTTCTCTATTTCTTTTCTCAGTGGGAAACGATTGATAAGTCCGAATTCAGGGGTGCCATTTGAAGTCCAGTCGTTGAATTTAAACTACAACGATATCACTATTCTAGATAATAATTGCTTTGAGGTAAGAAAATTATCAAATACATATAATATTTATAAACCTTTAATCGCTTGTCAACTTTTTTCCCATAGGGCTATGTCTACCTAATCAACATAACCATCGCTCACAATGCTATACACACCATCTTTCTGGATGTCTTCACCCCACTGAAACGCATACGCGTCATTGATCTCTCGTATAATCGTCTCGAAACCATCGATCCAAGACTATTCGAATCGAATCGTAGATTACACATACTCAACTTGGCAGGCAACAAATTCTTGTCCCTGCCGAATGAGCCGCTGCTAAACAGCAAGTCTCTCCGCAAACTCAATTTGGCTGATGCGCAAATAAATGTGCTGCTACCGGAACACTACAGCGGATTGCCGCAACTGCAAGAGCTCGATTTGACGCAAAATCTCATCATTACCATCGATCAGTTCGCGGCCCTACCACCAAAGCAACTGCGCGTACTTAACTTGGATGAAAATAATTTAAATTGCGATCAAACGCTGCAAACGGCAATGCAACAGTTGAAGGAGCGAAACGTTGAAGTCGACTACAGTTACTGTCAAGAAGCAGATCACGTTGATGAAGCTCCTACAAAATTTGAGCGCATCGAGCTCATGAACGAGCATGTAGATAAAGGTAGAGCAGAGATGGAAGTTGCGACGGATGACGTCGGTGACTCACAGGAGGACTTTGATGACAACATTCGTAGCGGAGTTCTTACAGGCTGGCATTTTCCAGTTACATCAATTGATGATACCGATGACTACGCCGATTTTGATGTGGCAGAGAATGAGGAGAGTGATGGAGTACCTTCCGACACGTACGACGATAAAATCACCAACGATACTTGTCGCCGTTGGTGTCACTACTACGGCAATACGACATTTCCGAAGCATACTTGGAACGATGGAATAGATTTTAGGGCAAAGCTCTATAGTGACTTTGATTTACTATTCGTTTTCATTTGTGGCAGTGCGGTCGGCATTGCACTGACCATCTTTATTGGCAGCTGTATCATCTGCATTTGGCGTTGTTCTTCTTTGAGATCCAGACAAATGCAAGTTGAAGATCCTTATGATGCCCCCTACGCTGTGGTATCACCATCCCGCCAACAAACAATTCCACCTCAACCAACGACTTCACATGCAGCTGTAGATGCAATTAGGAGACCTTCAGCAAGAGAAGCTGAGCCAACGCAAGAGCTATTACCTGTTATATATCCGCAACCTCCACGCCGACGTCAGCGTCGCGCTCCATCCACACAACGTGCAGTAGTACGCCATGATCATCTTGCGCGCCCTGGTAGCGACAATTTCATTTCGCGGCTCTTCGGCAGACCAGCGCGTCACCAATATTATCGGACCATCAACGAGAACACAGCGACTTTAATACGTCGCTTGAGTCGCAGCAATCTATTCAATAATCGTCTGAGTCAACATTTTGGTGAACGTGATCGTGACCGAGATCGTGAACGTAACACCGCAAGCTCTGCACCGAATACACCACCCGATAGTCCGGATGGCGCCGTTGCGCCGAATTTGGATAACGAGTTGGATAGTTTGACCACAGCGTCGAGAATGCCTCATCGACGACGTCCGGAGACTCCACCTCCTTTGTATAGTGAAATAGTTGCTAAAGATAGTGAACGTAGGACTTGAATGTTCAACGAACGACTGATTTATTTATATAGCTCTTAAACTTATTAAGCAGTTTGTGAAAGAAATAGTCATTATGTCAATTAAATATACCTAGAAAATGTCAACTCAACTAATTTTTTTAACCATACGATCGTAGTCATATAGTAAGTCGAAGGTCCTCTTTCGCAGTGCATGTGTAATGAAATAAAACTTGATTTGTTTCCATTTTGCCATGCAGATCGCAATCTAAATTCAATTGGTTAGATCGATTGGTACATAGGCCAGAGAGCATTCTTAGATCATTTTCAAATTTCCACTTTAATGACGCTTATAATTATCGACTCTGTATCTTCAACTAGTGTTTTTGTTTAATTTTCTGTAATGGATACACCACGTAGTCTAAGAGATTCACTTAATGAAATGATGGTATCTTAATAATTTTATAGGAAGCTTTAGATCTACAATCCAATATTTAGCCATTTTCATATAATATTACATATAACCGGTGCCAAAATCGGAGCCCCAGAGTAGAATTTATATATACTTGCAGATTTATCAACAAATTACCATTTTCCCCCTTCATATCAACAAAGAGTGTCTTAGTGCTTAGCCAACAACTCATCTTGGCAAAATTCAATGGGTAATAAAAGGGCACCTACAGTGAGGCAAAGCCAGACCGATACCTGTTTGTCCAGAGCATTCAGGCGGTTGCTTGTTGTCTCTTTATTTGCTTGGCTTCAATCACTGTCGTTCAGAGAAGCTGTAATTCAGTTGCTCTTAAACTTCTCAAGATTCGGTTGTACTCGAGTACTTTCGAATTGTAAATAGTGTAGATTTTTTATGTAGAAACTGCTTGAGTGCAAAAGCGACTATGACTGGTACTCGGAATACTTTTTCCTAAAGCAATAAAAAAAGAAAATGTTTCATATGCCAGAGGTGGAACAAAAATACGGGTTTTAATAATAATTCAATTCTGGTGAAATCCAGTGATACTATATATTTCGAACATAGTTAACAAGATCATATCAACATATACTTCTCAAGGGTGTCAAATCGAATAAGCTTCAAGTTTAAGCAATATCCGTAGCTTAGCGCTAGGAATTGGTTTAGGTCTCCAAGAGGACACTCTTCGGATTTCGATAAAGCTAACTCAAAAATCTTTTCAGTAGTCTAAAATGCTTTAGTGGCCGTAGTACGACTGAGATTCTGTCTAAACACTAAATAAAAAACGTACGAATATTTGAAATATGTGTCTAAAACTTTCTCGTTCATCAGAAAATTTTTATTATCAACATTTTGAAAGTAACTTCGTAGCTAGTTGAGGTTAGGTAAATGGGTTGATTTCCCGTGACGCCACAAATAATAGCACTTGGACAGCTAGAGACGCCTGTTCGTAGAATGTATGATAACTGAGAAGATTAAATCTTAGTCTGGCGAAAGCTGGACAGTGGAGCATAAACATATTTTCACTTCATCTTCCCCATTGCCACTTTGACAAGTTGCGTCCTCCAGAATATTTAGTCTCACCGCGTGAGTACCAATGAGACAGTGTCTATGTAGGACACCTATCATTGCGCAATGTAAGCTTTGCTAAGGGCAGATCAATGGACCTTTTACGTTTCACTTTCGAACAGAAAGCTTTCGCAACTCCACAATTGCCCGGGCTCCTGCTCGTTCCGAAGCTGATGGATGTGAGTAAGCATGTCTTTTCTTACAAGCTCTTCGATTTTACAATTTCCACCGATTTCACTGTGCCAATCACCCAAAAAGGTACCCATACTTGGCTTGATGCGAGCACTAGTGAGGTCATGCACTCCTTGACTAGCTTCGAGCTTACTGTAAGCGAGTTCAATACCTGTATAGCAGTTCGGCTATCGGAGTAGTTTTATGCCACTCCAAAAGAAGCTCCACTTCCGAGAAGTAAATCTGCGGTTACCTTAATAGCTGCAACTTCTGCTTGACAGACACTACAGCGACCTGAAACCGGAGATTCCCACAATGAATAAAAATGTGCATCTGGGTGTCTACTGAGCCGTTTCTTTCAGTCCAGCTAGCTACCACATTAAGGTACTCTTGCATTTACTCCTAAATCCAGGAAACTGGCAAAATGAAGCAACCTTCAATTATAAGTTCATCTCTAATCATCGCGGTTACTGATGATGCCTCACACCCGAAACACTAATTTTTATAAAACAATGAAAACATGATTGCTTACTTGAAACGTACTATAAATATCTCGAACGCCATTACCAATCCAAAGCGATATTTATTTTAAAAAAATTTCAATTTTGCAAAAAACAATATCTTCAAGAAGGAACCAAACAAGTGCAATCCGCGCAAAATCTTAAACAGCATAAGCCAGTGCAACAGCAAGTAAAACGGCGAAAGAAAGATCTGGCAGCACAGTTATCGCATCGTTATGTTGCGTTTACGCATCGAAACTTTCCTTTTAACTCGTATTTATCTCATCTCGCCGCAGGTTGGGATTATGCAAAAACTTTTTTTCATTAATTTTCGAGATACTCTGCGGTGCAGCTATTTTTCTTGCACACACACACTTATGTACTTATATGGCTGTGTAAATTCCGCTTTGCACTTTTTATTTGCACTGCAAATCCGCAAGAAAAGCCGGAGTTATTGAAATGCAAGCAGAAATAAGAAGACAAAGCTGCTTGCTGTAATGCGACAAGTTGGTGCTGATTTTTCCACCACTCTCTTCTTCTTCTTCTTGCTTTGTGTCACAAGTGCGACTACGGCTCTCATCGTGGATTGCGGTGGCCGAAATGCAATACTGCTGCTTACTTGTCTGCTCCGCAGGGAATTGAAATGTTGAAATGCTTTGCAGCGCAGCGCGTCTTTTTCCACTCAACGCAGAATTCGGTTTTCTTTAGAGCGTGTCAAGTTTACTTTTTGAATTTCGTGCGCATTCGTGTTATTCGGTGGCAAATTTTGCCTGCCACGCAGCGTGTACACCTTTGAAATGCGCTTAACGCTGCCTCTTATCCCCTGGCCTCCGCTATTAATTTTTCTATCCTGCTCGTTGTTTTTGCTTTAACAAATTTCTTGTTACTTCGGAAGTGTAAAAAAGTTTGATAGTTTGTACAAGTTTTTATTGCACATCGATGGCAGAGTCGAAATCTTCTGTTTTCACTTCGGCTTTGTGATACACACGTTCAAGTTTAAGTTTACATGTTCGTATGTATGTTTGTATATACCGGACCGTCTGAGCGCACCTTTGCGTGAAACTTTATGGTGCCGTTTTTTGTTTTGGAGTTTTGTTTCTGCACGAGTTTTTGTGAACCAATGGACCAGCTTCTTTCCCCAATAGTCACATTCTTCATGCGAAAGTAATAAAAATCGGTTTTTATGTTTTTACATGCACAATTTAATTGAATCTGTGTGCAATTGGAGATTCTTTCAAAATTGTTGCATGCAATGTTTAAGGCACAAGAGTCATGGAAAGTAGAATATATTTCAATAACACTTGAACAATTTAAAATATGAGAAATACTCTTCTCTCTTCTCGGAAAACAAAAGTATCCATACAAAAAACTAATTTTTACTATAACTGTTTTGTTCATTTGTGAAAGACTCACAAGTGTTTCAAAAGCCAAAAAGTAGTCAGAGAAACTTTAAGATTCTTGCCGTTGTTGTTGGCGAGCGCTATCTGTTAAGAAAGATGATTTTTGATAATCAGGACAGAAAATTACAGTCTTCAACTCGTATAAGTCGAAATGAAATTGAAACAACCCAACTTTAAGACAACAAAGAATCGCTTGTAAAGGTTGATCCACTTCGTCATACCCTACTTTTTTAAGGAAAAAACACATAAACTTCAAATTTTATAGGGAATGTTTATTATCATTCCAAAGAGCACTCTTTGGCAATCATTTTTTGAAGATTATTTCTTTCAAAAGTCGGCAGCGGATACGTCTCAAATGGTCGATCCGGTGAGTCCAATTTTCGATGGCTCGTTCGAGGATTTCGACTGGTAATTGGTGAATGACACGCGTAATTTTGCTCCAAGGCCTGAATCGAAGCTGGATTGTTCGCAAAACATGAAGTTATCTGCTCATCGAAGTCTTCTCTCAATAAATCCATTGATTGATGCGATGTGGGGGAAGTGGAACCGTCTTGTTCAGGAGATTTACGGTTATCATGGCGCGATAAAAGTCGCTATGGACGTTTTCGTTCGCACCGGCATCATTTTTAAAGAAATATGGTCCGTTGATTTCACCGGCCCACCAACCTCACCAAATCGTTGTATTTTCTGGATGAAATGGCAGTTTTTGCATCTCTTTAGATTGCTCTTCGTCCCAAATGCGGCAATTTTGCTTATTTGCACACCTATTGGGCCAAAAATGAGCTTGGTTTGATCTTCTTTGAACTTGCCCATAGAACGAAGTGATGTTGCATGGGAAGCTAAAGTTGTATTTTGTACGCTTACAATTTAGGAACTTGAAGAAAGTCGCAAGTCGTTCCATATGTCAGTCGGCGTTGCTACGAAGGTCGCCAACTCGACTCTCCAGGGTCTTCGTGTGCACTCTCATTTCACTGCGTGCTGTACGTGGTCTAAATATTCGATTGAATATTACCAATTAAAGAATGCTGGGTCTCAAGATGTGTGTTGGTTTTGCAAATAGTACGCTCAATAGACCGATTATGTCGACCATAAGTTGAGCGAAGCGCGCGAAATACATTATGTGCAGAACATGAGATTTCGTAATAAAGTAGAACGATTTGTAAACGTTGTTCAGCGTAAATTTTTCCATGATGAAATGCTAAACAATACTGAACAAAAATAAGATGACAGCTTGACACGACTCAAGCGTCATCTGTCAAAAACGGCTACTGAAAAAAGGCTTATATGACCCGTTTTAATGATCGTTATTACTAGTACAACAAATCCCACAAAGAAGAGACATCTATGGTTTGAAAAATTTCTTAAAAGTGGACTGGGACCACGTCCACGACCCTTAATAGTTTTAATATACATACATATCTTTCAAACCGTCCAAGTTAAATAGATCAAATTCGTCCCGGATAAACATTTTCAGTATCCTTTCCAACAGCCTGCAAATGAGTGAAATCGGATTAAAACCACTCATATGACAGTTATGTTGAAAATTACTAGAAGTCCGACAACTCACTAAATAAGTATAACAGAAACATTAAAATTTACACCCAAGAAGGGATGAGAGGCTTCATAGGAGCCATATCGTTTTAGTGATTTTCTCTTTACACAAAATAGTTTCTCAAATACAGAAAACATAATGAAAGAGCAGAAGATGTTCTAAACCAAAGCGGCAAGCGGCCAACGTGGCGCTTAAATTGAAAGTAGCAAAACTAATTGCTTTGCCAGGAGTTTCAGAAGAAATCGCAAATTAAATGAATGTGAAAAACTTCACTAAACGAAGCATTTAAACGCAATACATATCTCGTAATCCTCTTTAGAGCACTAAGCGCACACACACGCACGCTCAAGGCGCCCAGTGAATATGTCAATTATTTAGACGTCCAACACTCTGGAGCGAGCAACACGAAGCGTTAGCAATTAAAAAGTGATGAACTCACCAAGAAAGCAAATGCGCGCAGAACTCTGACAAAATCCCATTTAACTTCATCCATTCAAGCAGCCAGTGTGGCACGGCATGGCGAATCGCTAGTCCTCGGTGGCAGCCGACAGCAGGTGGCAGACAGGCAGCAGGGACGTGTGGCAGCAAATGCTCCCTAATCAAATCAAGTCGTTGCGAAATGATTTTTTAAAACAATTTCAACTACTCAATTACAACATCTTAACAACATTTCGCAACTCATCTGACTGGCTGTTGTCTGTGGGCGTCTGTGTGTGCCATAGATAAGCATACTCATAGATGGCGCTCTGTGAGCGCGTAGTTGTGCCATAAATGCCAGCACAGTGAAATTGGCAGAAGCGGCAGTCAACTATGGCAGCATGTTGCACGTTCCTGTCCGACGTGACGCGCAGGTGGTAACGGCTTCATCTGCTGCCACAAACACACTACCAGCAACGTGTGCATAGATATGTGAATGTATTTATTTGGCTGTATGGTATGGCAGAGTATTGCGGCCGGGTGATGCTTCGACATTTCGCTTAGCTGGGCGTGCAATTACCCAATGCTGACAGTTTTAATTGAATTTTAATTTGCAACAAATTGTTGCTTTCTGCTAGTTTTTACAAAGTTAGATATGTTGTTACATTTTACAATACCTGAGGCTGTCAACCAACGAACCAGCGTCGAGCAGCTCTTGGTAAGCACACCATATTCAGGCACGTATTCTTTGTGGAGGCTCGGTTAGGTTGCAGTGCCTGAAGAGCTAGCGACAAAGCGCCTCTTGATTACGGTGAAATGTTGTCATAACATTTGTTGCTCGGTTGAAATACAAAATATTACCTTGCTGGGATGAAACGGAAGTGATTGCACTGAAAACTTTAGTGGTGAATATAGGTAAACGATAACTATGTAACTGTGTACATTTATCTCGAAACGATCCCTAGTCGATGGTCGATGGACTATGTACCAGTCGATGGACTATGTACCCACAAACGCCTGAGAACTCTAAGATCTCTGGAAGCTGTGCATTCATTCTCGTTTATCTAGAACAGGCATAACCATAATAATCAAATGGTGCCAAGTGAGCTTTGATGTAATGATAGCTGGCTTCTTGGACCATTGCTAGAAAAACTAAGACAGTAAAAAGACTGCTCGAGATCCTGGCAATTGTTATGTGGGGGTAGGTCTAGTTTTCACACAATTTTATTTATTTTAGGCACAAAGTTAAAGTGATATGATTAAAGAATGTTCTGTTATTTTCATTGAGACAACTCAAATATTGGTCGATATATCCAGCATAAAGTCGCCCGCAAGTTCGAAAATCTTTTATTAGGTATATGTAGGCTCAGGGAAGTAGTGATCCAATTCAACCCATCTTTCATACACAGATTCACTATTGTCTATAAAGGATTCTGTATGAATTTTAATTGTATTATATATTTCATTAATTGGCTGATGTTTTCGGTCAAAAGTCAATTATAGATACTGGACTCCACATATTCGGTACCTAGGCGCTTGAACAATTTCGGTTGGATTTGGGCATTTTAAGAAATAATTAATACAAAATTTTATCCCGTTATACTAATTCCTTTTTGATTTGTGTACTGGAACTGAAATACTGGCATATTTAATTATTAGTTTATTACGTTTAGTTGTTTTGAACAGCAGCTTCATATGGGCAATGACCAAGGTTATCTTCCGATTTCATCTATTTTCAGACTATCGGTAGGAGTTCTTATAATATTGGCGCAAAGAAAACATGATTGTTGTAGCTTTAGTGGTTTAGGAGATATGTATATTCAACTTACTAACGAGAAGGCGGGACCCAGACGGAGTGTTCTGTTCTATCTAATTTGGAATCTCTAGCTGGGCTCTGGCGAATTGCCGCCGCCTCATAGAAATGCATGTCCCCAACTATAAAAAACCAGGCGCGTCAGGCCCACAATGGACGGCTTCATAAACAGCGTATATTCACCATGTTAGGTGTGGCTGTCATCAAGATAGTGGCGCACTGGAAGTCCCTCAAAATGTCGACAGTGACTTCTCTGCTGGCGGTATGGAAGGGGTGATGTGAGCATGCTCTGTTGATGTGTCCGCTGCGATGTGTATCAGGAACCAGGCCTTCGGATCGTGGTCAAGGAGTGTGCATTGAACGCAGGAGTAGTATTCTACGTTGCCGCGAGCGAGCCCTGATCTGTCCATGTTTTTCGGGACTGTTAAAGCGAAAGAAAGGCCTCAAAGAACTGGGGTATGGGCAGTGTCCCTACACTATGCGCTGGTAAAAACAAACATATGGAGAACAACATGAAAAACAAAAACAATAACAACAACAACAACAAAAATCTACATTTTTGGGATCATAAGAAGGAGCTGCACTGGAAGCTTAAGCGATGGTGATAATAAAGTGCAAAACTCTTCCCAAAGTACGACCATTGCGGAAGCTATCACCCTTAGGGGGGCACCAAAATTGGGTAGTTCGCGATCAAAAACCTTGGTGTTGACAGGAGCAGGATCATCGCCACCAGCCTTAGGCGACACCACTCTCCTGGCCATACAACCTCGTGGATACGGTAGGGCTGAACGAGCGGATGTGATTAAGAAGTTGATCGAAATAAAGCTCTCACCCCAGCAGTCTATCAACAACACCATGAGAGATCTTCTCGGTGTGATAGCAAAGATACACGCAAGTGCTTAAGAGAAGCACATTGCAAATAAGGAAGCACGACGAAGTTTTCTCGTGATGCCAACCACTGCAGAGAATACACCCAAGAGGCCTCGCGACGAAGTACTGCCAAAGCCAAGAATTTTAATTGTGTAAGCTCAATTTTGATTTTACGAAGCGTTATGACAAGTTGTGAGTCCCCTAGCTACATATGTTTCCAGTTCGTTAAAGTTAAACACTAGTTATATGAAACCCCCAATTGTTTTCAAAAAACAAAATGACATCTAACTGCCGGAGTACCAAATATAACATTTAACCTAAAAAAATAGTGGAAAAGCTAAAGTGTTGAGTTCAAACATAACATAAGATGAGCGCATAATATTCTCAACGCAACAACACAATAATGAGTTCAGTCTCAAACTCCACGTGAGCGGAGTTACGGGTTCAGACCTAGTTTCTTATGAGTATCAGTATATAAACTACAGAAAGGTTAAATTTCATCATTTTAATCTCAATAAAGTATTTAGTCTATACCTGTAAGAGTTTTTTAGTAAAATCCCAAAATCTGATCGTTCAGGTTTATTTAAATGGACTGGGCATAGATGATAACAACTCTAAATGCGGATGAATTCGAACATTTTATGCTCTTACAACTTACAACCATGAAAGACTGGGAACATCCTTCAGAAAGGATTAAAACTTCTATTATTCGATGAAATCGTGAATAAATTACAATCAAATTCTTTATAACATAAGTATATTGGAGGTCAATTAATACGCCACAGACTAATAAATTCACGCAAGATGAGTAAAAATTGAGATGTAGTGAAACTTGGTTTACTTGTTCCTTGCCAAGAAACGGAGAATGAGTTCGTAGATAGGCGTTATCGGAGCACTACAAAGCTCACAAGACGCCTGTAAGCACAACCTATGTATAATGGGCCACAAATAAGCGCTGAATCAAGATATAGAATTATAAACACAGGAGATCGCAATAGTGAGTGACACCTTTGGGCTAAATACTTTGAACAAGTGGCGGTAAGTGGCCGTGATCAAACCCCTTAATAGCTTTAATCTACATACAAGTATCCCAAACCATTCAAACTCAAATAAACAAATTCGCTCAAGCTAAATCCCATATAACGGTACCGTCAAAAACTACTATAAGTCCGATGAATCAACTAAACACGCCAGACACTTAAAATTCTACACCGGAGATGGTATGAGATTGCTTTCTAGGAGCTAGGGTAAAAATTAGACGATGCGCATGCCATCGGCAACTGTTAGGTGAAATCACATATCTCGGGAACCGTCCGACCGATTTCAGTTGATCTGCGGCATTCTTCTCACATTTCTTTATACCGAATATATCGGCCAATATGTGAGCTATATCTATGAAACTGATAAAGCGTATTTTGCTTATAGCAGTGTATCTTAGGGACTAAACTTGACCTATCCCCCACATAAATAATATGAGAATTCTCGAACATCCGGCTGGCTTTGCGACAAATGACTGATGACGGCATATGATGTATTTTGATGAAACGTTGGAAACAGTTTTAATTTTGATTTTAGTGTTAACAGTTAGTTTAAATTGTGGTTAATTTTAAGCTTAAGTTTTAGTTAAGGTTAAGTTTAAGTGCACATTTTATTTCAATTTTTATAAAAATTTAATATAATTTCCACTTTTTTTAATGCAAATACAGTCAAACAATCAAAAAGCTTATAAAAGTCTGTTACTGGGAAACCGCCTTTAGCGAATCTAAGCCTGCTACTTAAGTAACCCGTTTGTTAATCGATTAGACTAATAATGAAGCTGCGCCGCTGTGCCATGCAATGATTTCACATTCTTATGCAAAAGCAGAACTTTGCAATGCTAAATAGCTAATGCAAAACATAAGAAACATAGGCACTTGGCACATCGAAAAACACTCGCTCAACTACTTAGCTCTTGCTGTTGTTGTTGTAGTTATTGTTGCCGCACGTTTACAACTTCACGTGCTTGACATTATTTTTGCCACTTGCCGTGCGGTGCTGCTGTTCAAGTAATTTCGTATTCATAAATGAAATTCACGCATATTTTCTACTCTACTTGCGCAAGTAAATTCTTTTGCCAGCAAACTAGTAGGCAAGCACTACAACCGAACAGAAGTGAGCCTTTGTGCGCCTAAACGACCACTACACACGCACACACGCCTTCTATGTACAGCAAGTGCAAGTGGCTTTAGCTGCTGAGGTTGCCTGCATTAGCAATTTTCCGTTCTGTTCAATTGTGCACACAATGAGATGCAGGAGAAAAGTTTTGCATACATTTAGGCGCAACAACGGTGCAAAAATGCAAGTAATGATGCGCTCGCGCTGCCAGTCAAGCGTGTCAAGCTCATCGAAGTGGCTCGTGCGGCACAAAGGTGCGTGCATGAGTACATCTGTGTATGGCTGCGTGTATGAGTGAGGGCAGAGGAGGCAGTGCTGAGAGAGGAGTAAAGTTGAGCGGGGATTAGAATAGGGTCGTTATTACACGGCGCTGCATGCATGTGATTATGGAAAGCTCCATTTTTTGCACTAATGCAGTTCAGCAGTTCGCTTAGCGTTTGCAAAACGTATTCACTTCTGCTGTGTTAGTGTGTGTGTGTATGTGTGTGAAATACAAATGCACTTTTATGCTACATTATGCAGAGGCTTTTATTAAATCACTTGCATTTTCTGCTTGCTGCTTGCGCCTGAGCGTGAGTGTGCTGTTGGCATGCGCCTGTGTACCACAAATGGAGCGTAATCATAATTGTTTACTTATGTAAATGTTCCGCTTTGGTATTCGCATGCAAATGTGCGCAAACTTTGTGCTTTTTGGAAGAACACACAAATGAAAATATCTACATGGAGAGTCACTTTTTAACATAATGAGCAACTTTGTGAATTTCAAATATTGTTTTCTTTAGCAGAGTTTACAAAAATTCAAATGGTTTTATATTCAATTTTATTTTGCGTAATTTATTTCATTATTTGTTGAAGTTTATATTGTCAAAAATAAGTCGAATAATTACAAAAAAAATTTGAGTTTTTTTGATTTTTATTTTGGTTTTATTAACTCTGTATCATGATCCCAAATATGAGATAGTGAGTATCAACAAAGCCTTTCTGCAAAAATTGTCCTTAAACAAAAACACCTTCGGCCGAAGCTATAATACCATTCAGGGTTTAATTTTTTTTACATATAAGGTGATAAAAAGATCTTTATCTTCAATGGCAGCTATATGTAATAGTGGTCCGATTTGAGCAATATATTCGAAGGTTGTAGCTAGCCGGTAGCACATGGGGCAAAGACAAAGAAATGCTGTAGGCAACATACAAGGCAATCGGCCGACCGGTCCGCACCAATATGGTCGCATTAATGCAGTGAAACGCAAACGAGGAAGCTTGAGACATGCTCCGGACTATAACGGGATGCCTCTTGATATCTCCTATCGAACATCTACACAATGATGCACGTATGTTCCCAGTTAAGGAGCATATTGAACTTCGTTTCATAGAAACCATCCTTACAGTCACCTGGTTGAAGCGGAACCGTCTCCTAGGAGCATCAAGAGGTCCTTCCTTAACTACGTCGATGACATAAGACAATACGCCGACCAGTCTTCGGACGAAATTAACTTCAGACATGCACTGACCGCTATTCGCAGCGGAGCCATAAACAACTTTACTAACCCTTGCGCAGCTTCGATACTGAGCAGAATAAACTCATACTTATCCAAAATCGACACCGGCATATACAAGTACATATGTCCAGCATGAAACGAGTCCCCACAGCACTCTAACCACCTCTTTACATGCCCTAACCCTACACATTTTACACCCCTCTCCCTATAGTCCGACCCCGTTGAAAAAGCACATTTCCTGGGCCTACGGTTGGATGACTTAGATTATAATTTATCTGAACCTTACCAGCCAAACGAACCTGAACCTTACCAAAAAACTTTGTAGGTGCTCAAAGACTTGTACATTATAAGCACGGTAGAACTTCTTTGCACGATGTAGTGTCATGGCTTGAACGAGCAAATGTAATGTGCAACCGGTGGCAGTGATCAAAGTTGTATGGAGAAGGGTGAAGTGGTAGAACTTTCTCTTCCATTGTACAAGCTCTTCAAGACTGAAGTTGAAACATGTCGGCCGAAACTGTTATCAATCGTCTCAAAAAACGTATGACAGGCTAAGGCGCTTTGTCGATCTGTAAGGTTCTTATGAGCCAGTATGTAGGACTTTATAGGTAGCATAATTGACCGACGTTCTAAGCTGTTCAATAAGATCCTTCTTAGGATCAACCTAACCTAACCTAGCATAGCCTGTTCGGAGTATAATGAAAATGGAAACAAAATTTAAATCAAAATTAAAATTAAAGTCGAAATCAAAATTAAATTAAAATCACAAAAAAAATTAAAACCAAAACCAAAATTTAAATCTAAATTAAAACTAAAATCAAAATTTATATTAAAAAAAAATTAAAATCAAAATGAAATTTAAATTTAAAAATTGACATTAAAAATTAAAATTAAAATTTAATTTAAAATTAAAATGAAATCAAACTTAAAATTATAATTATCATCAAAATTAAAATTCAAAATCGAAAAAACGTTAACTTCGGCTGCACCGAAGCTAATATACCCTTCATGTGCATTTCTTTTAGTAGCTATGTGTTCAGTTTATATGGATGCTATGTGCTATAGTAATCCGATCTGAACAATTTTTTTGGAGATTATGTTATTACCTTAAGCAGTAATCCATGTCAAATTTCGGGAAGATATCACGTCACATGTGAAAGTTTTCATACAAGAACTTGATTCCGATCGATAGGCAACCGATCTGAACAATTTTTTCCGATATTACATTATTTCTATGAACAATAACTCATACTAAATTTCGTGAAGATAAATCGTCAAATAAGGAAGTTTCCCATGCAAGATTCCGAATAATCGAAAATCCGGATAATCGATTTCAAAGCAAATCAAACAATGTTTAAATTATAATAAAGTTTTGTTATGTTATAAGTTTTACAAGTGTAGTTTAGATAATATGTACGATAAATAAAAACCGAGCTATAACGATAAATATTGTATTACATAATGCCTATGTAATTTAAAATTTTGGTTGGAAATAACTTTTTATTGGTCTTTGACATAAAGAATCACATCGTTTCATTGCGGCCAAGTCCCTGATGCGTTTCAGTTGTAACAACTGTATGGGATCCGATACATCCTGTCTTTCAAACCACTTAAAAGCAATATCAAGAGCTTCAAAAGCTTCTGCGTGAGATGGTACTTGACATACATCCCCAGTTTCAGTCTCTTCTTCATCTTCTCTCTCGTTATTTATTATCGGACGCGAAAATAAACTTGTCGTAACATGTCAAAACATTTTTAAATTGACAATTAGAGCTGAGACGAATGAGTCCGGATAATCGGATATTCGGATAATCGATGTTCGGATAATCGGGATTCTACTGTATATGATTTTTTGGACCATAAAAAAACATCATATTAAAAAAAATCTTGAAAAAGAAAGTATAAGTTATCGGGCTTTTTGCTAGAACTCCGAAAAAAGTGGTTTTATTTTAATTGGGTCCGTATGACCTTCTTTATTAAACTTTAAATTGCAACTGACTTACATATTCTTTCTTAAGCTAAAAGTAACCTTAATCTACCTGTCCCGTAACTTGCAGTTCTGTGGAATTGCACCTTTGCGGCTCGTGGCTGATGTTCGCTTCCTGTTGTTGACGAAAATATTACTGTCAGCTATAACTTTATTTCTGATTGCGAAATATTAGCTCAGCTATATTTGTTATTAAAATATCAGCGTCAGCTATAATTATAAATATGTTTCGTGTTAACTTATACATTTGATGATGTAAATCACATCTATAACATTGGTTTTAATAAATAAAAACTTGTAATGGGGTTTCGTCCATAGCTGAGGTAAGGTCAGCCGCTCCAGGGTCAGCCTTGGGACCCACGAACCCTTAGCAAAAGAGAGACGAGTTTTATCCTCGTAAAGTTATATCCACACCCCCACTCCTTATGCGGATAGCCAGACCAGCGCGATGGAAATAAACGGGATTGATGAGTCAGGCGGTGACGCTTGATGAAGTCGGCACGGCGGTGATGAAAACGGGTGACATTAGCGTGCCCGGCGTTGACGCTTGATGAAGTCGGCACGGCGGTGATGAAAACGGGTGACATTAGCGTGCCCGGCGTTGACGCTTGATGAAGTCGGCACGGCGGTGATGAAAACGGGCGAAACTAAGCGTGCCTGGCGTTGACGTTTGATGAAGTCGGCACGGCGGTGATGAAAAACGGGTGAAATTAGCGTGCCCGGCGTTGACGCTTGATGAAGTCGGCACGGCGGTGATGAAAACGGGCTCCTCTGTGTAGGAGAGATCTTATTATTCGCCAACCGTCTTCGTTGACCTCCAGCTATCAACTCTCAACTGTACGCCAGTTACGTGTCGCCTGTTGGTCACGTTAGTTTTTAGTAACGGTGCCCTACGGTACGTAAGCAGTGGTACTGACGCTGTTCGAAGCAGCGCAGCTGTGCCCCTCAAAGTAACGGTCGAGCCTTTGCGCGTACCGATACCTGCCTAACAAAACGGCAGAGTCATTGCGAGCACTGGCATCACCAAAGCGTGATGCCTTTTCTGCGCAATGCTTGCGAAGTACCTCATTCTATGGTATACGGCAGTCATTGCGAGCACTGGCATCACCAAAGCGTGATGCCTTTTCTGCGCAATGCCTGCGAAGTATCCCATGCTACGGCAGAGTCATTGCGAGCACTGGCATCACCAAAGCGTGATGCCTTTTCTGCGCAATGCCTGCGAAGTACCCCATTCTATGGCAGTCATTGCGAGCACTGGCATCTCACCGAAGTGTGATGCCTTTTCTGCGCAATGCCTGCGAAGAACCCTCTACGGTATACACTACACTTCTCCGGCAGAGTCATTGCGAGCACTGGCATCACACCGAAGTGTGATGCCTTTTCTGCGCAATGCCTGCGAAGAACCCTCTTCTATGGCAGTCATTGCGAGCACTGGCATCACACCGAAGTGTGATGCCTTTTCTGCGCAATGCCTGCGAAGAACCCTCTACGGTATGCACTACACTTCTACGGCAGGGTCATTGCGAGCACTGGCATCACACCGAAGTGTGATGCCTTTTCTGCGCAATGCCTGCGAAATATCTACTTCTACTTGCACTTACCCCTGCTTACTGCTGCTTTCCTACGTGATGCTGGGCGACCGTCCGGTTCGGCGAGCTGGAGCAAATGATCGCATTTGGTGTAAAGTGCTTGCTTTTATAGCAGCATAGCGCAGCTTTCGTCACCGTAGCGAGGTAAGTTGTATGCGTATGGTGCGTTAGTACGTATGGTGAAAAGCTCTAGCAGCTTTCATCATCGTAGTGAGGTGAGTTGGGTGCGTAGTCAATGCGGTGAAGTTTAGTACGTATGGTGGTATGGTGAAGGTACATGATGTACTGTGGAGCGAAGTTGACGTAAATTATTGTAAGGTGGTAAAAGCCACGTTACAGTCCCCCCCTCACTTCGGACAATGATACTTCGCTGGCGGCCGGTGGAAGGAGCGGTTTCGATCTCCCACGATGGTTCGGCTGGAGGATGGCTGGCTGGCTGGCTGGCTGGCTGTCCTGGTTGGCGTGTGCCATGAGCGGGAAGCGGGTGTGGAATCTTTATTTAATAGCAAATTCTTAATTTAAAGTACAAGGCGTCTTATCCTACGATTATGCGTACTTACAACTAGTGAGCTCTATATATTATTCATAAACTGATACTCAACCTAATATAATTCAAATTCATTGGCCTAGACGTACAAATTCTCACATTGGTTCTTAAACTAATACAATTCAAATTTATTGGATTAATCATACAAATTTTACATGGCTCCTTAACTAATGCAATTCAGCTTCCGCTGTTCAGTCATATAAATGTAGGACGCAACGTCCACTGCCGTACCGCACCAATACCTGCTCGCCTTCTAGTCTCTGTAGGGCCAACCGTCGGCCTCGGTAAAATAGCGTTCGTTTCGAGCGCTTGATAAAATGCTGCCGTGTCATGGTCAGCCCTTCCAAGAACGCTGGAATCTCGCTTGCCGGTGTCGCTTTTTCGGCCGCCGTGATAGGCGGGGTTGGTCGTGTGCTGGTCCCGGCCAAGGGGCTTGTTGTCGCCGTTGTTGGAGCCTTTGGGCGAACCGACGTCGTTTCGACGTGTGCCGTAGTGGTCGTCTGGGTAGCCGTCTCCTCGTCGGTCGGTTGGGCCTTTGGTGTCGTCTCGACGTGTGCCGTAGTGGTCGTCTGGGTAGCCGTCTCCTCGTCGGTCGGTTGGGCCTTTGGTGTCGTCTCGACGTGTGCCGTGGTGGTCGTTTGGGCGGGCGTTGCATCGTCGGTCGGTTGGGCCTTTGGGCAAACAGGTGTCGTCTCGACGTAGGCCGTGGGGATGGCACAGGTTTCGGTGTTTAATTCCCCGGCCACTGGGACTCGTCTGGTGGTCGTCAGTTTACGGGCGTTTGTGCTAAGCGGCGTCTGTCGCGGCAGTGCTTCTAATTCTGCGGGCTGTCTGCCCGGCCGCGTTTGCTGTTTGCGGGCGCTGTGCTGCTGCGGCTGCTTGGGTACCCACGGGCGAGTTCGGGCAGCTGACCCTGCGACATCTATGCTGATTGCGTGCAACTGGTATGTCTCGGTTGCATTCGTGTGCACCCGAGGTCGTGCTTCCGGGGGTGGCCGGAAAGGTGGCGGCCTTTGCGGCTCGTCCGGCGGCCGTGGTTGGCGGCTCGATGCATGCGGCCTTTTGCTGGTTGTCGGTTTCATTTTGGTTACCTGGAAAGAGATGAGCAAACGGACGCTTTGATTAGTGTTGGCAACGTCTATGGTTGCGTTACATTGGTGCTAGGTGGCTCGGAGTTAGAGTCCGTAGGCTCGGTAGAGATCGCGCTAGCGGCTACTCAAGTTTAGTATTCGGTTGGCAGCTGCTTTAGATCTTGCAGATGCACATGAATGGTACGCCCACCTGGTGCGTTCGGATTCACAAGTTCAACTGTATTGGTCGACTTGAATTTTCTGACGATATATGGGCCAGAATACTTCGGAGCAAGCTTCTGTGCAAAATTGTTTACTGCGGAAGAGAGCGGATGATCTCTTTTGAGTACTTTCTCGCCGATAAGTGGCTTCCATGGTCGTCTGCGCAAATCGTAGTGTCTCTTCTGGCGTTTTGCTGCGGTAGACAAGTTGCGAGAAACTTCTTGCCAAAGCTCGGTGAGTGTCGGCACGGTGGTGGCTTCTTCGTCGGGCACGTTCCCTTCTTTGCGGATTTGTTTCGGTGTAGCTGGTGTGTACCCGAAGT
Source organism: Bactrocera tryoni (assembly GCF_016617805.1). Taxonomy (NCBI): domain Eukaryota; kingdom Metazoa; phylum Arthropoda; class Insecta; order Diptera; family Tephritidae; genus Bactrocera; species Bactrocera tryoni. The sequence goes on along the minus strand of NC_052500.1, from coordinate 32,505,785 downwards.
TTATCTCAGCTGCTGATGTTTTTGTTGAGTCGTGTTGTGATGTATTTATCGCGAAAGCTATTTCGGCTAGTTGGTGGTCCCAGGTCCGATGATCGGCCTTTGCTCGTTGGGCGATCATAGTTTTCACGACTCTGTTGGTGCGCTCGGTTGGGTTCTCGTGTGGAGCGTAAATGGCGGTGAAACGATGTTGAATTCCGTGGCTCTCCAGGAACTGTGTGAGCGGCTTGCCGGTGAATTGCTTCCCGTTGTCGGTAAGGAATACGTCAGGGCAACCAAACCGGTATATCACGCGCTCTCGTAGCGCCTTTATAACGCTGGCGGTGGTTGCATTCCGGACTGGCATGAGCTCCACCCACTTGGAGAACTTATCCGTGAGCACTAGCAAGCATGTGTTGCCATTTGTTGAACGTGGTAGTGGGCCCACAAAATCCGCCGTTACAACTTCCCACGGTCGTGAGCATTGCATGGTGGCCATCATTCCGGCAGGTCGGCGTTGGTCTACCTTATATTCGGCACATTGTTGGCATCGACGAACATATCTGAGTGCATCCCTATGCATCCCAGGCCAATAATACCCTTCTTGTGTGCGTTTGAGGGTTTTGTGTACACCCATGTGACCGCCGGTACTAGCGTCGTGATTCTCTCTCAGGACCTCGAGTCGACGGTGCTCCGGTACGCATAGTTTCCAGCGTGGTGACCTGGATAGCGTATTGCGTGGGGCGATGTGCCGAAAGAGCCGGCCATCGATAAGTTGGTAATCGGGATGTTTCTTTGGTTGATCGTGTACCTGGCGCGTACGTCTTTCATACCATCTATCCGGTTGACCATGGACGGCATGCAAAAGTTCCGCATTGCCTTCTTGGTCTTTCAGTGGGCATCTGGATAGCGCGTCGGCGACTACGTTGAGGGTACCTTTGCGATACTCGATGTCGAAATCAAACTGTTGTAGCTCTAGGGCCCACCTTGCGAGTCTTCCGGACGGGTTCTGCAGGGTGTGAAGCCATTTAAGCGAATGATGGTCGGTGATTACGGTGAAATGATAGCCCTCCAGGTATGGTCGCATTTTCCTTATACCCCACAATACGGCTAGGCACTCCTGTTCGGTGGCAGAGTATCGCTTCTCCAACTCTGTCAAGCTGCGACTGGCGTATGCTACAACCCGTTCTTGGTCCGAATGGCGTTGAAATAGTACCACACCTAGTCCTTCTCCGCTGGCGTCAGTCTGCAGGCAGAAAGGCCTCTCGAAGTCTGGGCAGCCCAGGATGGGTGCACTAGTTAGTCTTTCTTTTAGCGCCTGGAATGCTTTTTCTTGTTCGGCGCCCCATGACCAACGCTGGTTCTTTTTCAATAAACGGTTCAGTGGTGCTGATATTGTGGTGAAGTCTGCTACGAACGCCGGTACCACGAGGCTGCTCCCAGGAAGCGGCGTAGTTCTCGGATGGTGGTAGGTGCTGCCATATCGCTAATGGCTGCCACCTTAGCCGGGTCGGTGTGAATACCCTCGTTGCTGACTACATGGCCCAAGTAATGGAGGCGTTGCTGCACGAACTTGCTCTTCTCAAAGTTGATCTGCATGCGGTTTTGTTGAAGGCGCGTGAACACTGCTTGCAAATAGTCCAAGTGCTCTTCGAAAGAGTTTCCCAGTACAATGATGTCGTCCAGATAGGCGAAGACCTTCGGCTGTAGTTCTGATCCCAGGACGGTGTCTAAGGCTCGCTGGAATGTTGCGGGCGCTGAATGCAGCCCAAAAGGCATCACTCGCCACTGGAATAAACCTCTCCCCGGGACGGTAAACGCGGTGTACGGGCGGGAGCGGGTGTGTAGCGGAATCTGCCAGTAGCCGTTCTTCAGGTCGATGGTCGAGATAAACCGAGCTTCCTTCAACTGGTCTAGGATTGCGTTTATTTGGGGAAGTGGGTATGCGTCTGGTATACTTGCTGCGTTAAGTTGCCGGTAGTCGATACACATTCGCCAACTTCCTTGTTTCTTTCGCACTAAGACAATGGGCGAACTGTAAGCGCTGTTAGAGACTTCGATGCGGCCGGCTGCAATCAATTCGTTTACCTCCTGATTGATTACTCCTTGCATCGCTGGGTTGCGCGGATAATATCTCTGCTTCAGTGGGCGATCGTGTTTTAGTCGAATCACATGCTCGGCGGCTGTGCTGGGGCCGGTGATCGTCGAGAACACTGCTGCGTTTTCAGTGAGGAGCGTATTCAATTGGTGATTCTCCCTCTCTGTAAGATGTTGCCTCTCGGTCAGCATCGCGAGGTGGTCGGCAGGTGCCTGCGTGCTCAGGCGTGTAGCGGCTAGGGCTTGACCATCGATGGTGATAGTCAGGTCCCTCTTCCTCAGGAAATCCATGCCCAGGATGACAGGTTCCGACAGCGTCGGTAAAGCGGATACGAGTAGATGCGTCGTCTTCTTGCCCAGCTCGATAGTAACGGGATACATTTTCGTGCTAGGTATATACGTCCGGTTAGCTAGCTGAATACGACGGGTCTGGCGTTTGGCTTTAATCCTGAGGTTGTCTAAATGACGCTGGAGTTCCTTACCGATGTATGTGAGCGTGGCTCCGGTGTCCACCAGGGCTTCGACCTGCATGCCCGCAATAGTGATGGGCAGATAATAACGGCCATCTTGCTTCCCTTCTGGGTGCGGTAGCGTTGCTTTGCGTGCCGCTGTGCGGGGTTCGGGCGGAGTGGCGCACACTGCCACATGTGTAGGACAAGTGCAGTCCCGCGACATGGTTCCGTCGAGTCCGCAGCGAGAGCAAAATATTCGCTGCTGGTTGCGACATTGGTGTCTTCGGTGTCCCGGCTGCTTGCATCGCCAACAAACCTTCTCGCGGCAATACTTATTACTTATCGCCGTCAAACAGTGATTGGTGTTTCTCGCTTGCCTGGTCTCCTCGCCTTTCAGCAACTCGAATTCTTCCGTTAATTCGAGTAGTTCGTCCACACTGTTGAAATCGCTCCGACGGACATATAAGCGATATTCCACCCTTAAGCCGTCATATATGCGTTCGGTGTGATCTTCATCGCGAAGTTTCGGGTGCTGGCGGATAAGCGTTTGGATAGCCAGCACATAATCCTTTGCCTTCTCTCTGGGAAATTGCTTGCGCTGGTGGATGGTTTCCTCCAGATGTGCGAGGTGACGCTTCGGTAAAAAGAACCGCTCAGCCTCGTAACGAAAGTCGTCCCACGTGTTGATGGTGTTGCGTTTTACACGAAACCATTGCAGTGCTTTGTCCTGCAGAATTTCCGGCATCGTGGCAAGAAGCTGGTTGTTGGCTATAGAGTAGCATTCGGCTAGTTCTTCGCATCGCTCTAGAAAGTCGTGTAAATTTTCGCGACCGCTGTAGCGTATGTTCCATCGCCGCACGGAGTTTATAACCTCCAAATCCGGCACTCTTGCAGCTGAGGTTATGTCGCCACGTGTTGCTACCGCTTTCTTTGGAATTCTTACCGTGGTGGTTGGAACGAGTATGGTGGCGTTACCTTCCTCCTTCATCTCCCTTTCTAAGGCTTGCACTAGGTCCTCCGTGGATTTATGGTGGCGCTTTGCACGGATGCAGGCGCTCAGCTCGCTACGGAGATCTGCTACGGTGCGTCCTTCGACAGCGATGTGGTGTCGTCTGCACTCGGTGATTAATCGGTCCTTCTTCAGCCAGTAAATCCAACTGGTCGTGTCCGTCTCCAGCGTTAGAGCCTTATTCGCTGGAGTACTGCGATGCTTATGATTATGTAGGGGGTGCGGCGAACCTGATTCATGAGCGTTGGTGACTGTTTCATGTTTTTCACTATCGCTCACAAAGTCAGGTCCCTGCTCGGGCGCCATTTGTAATGGGGTTTCGTCCATAGCTGAGGTATGCTCAGCCGCTCCAGGGTCAGCCTTGGGACCCACGAACCCTTAGCAAAAGAGAGACGAGTTTTATCCTCGTAAAGTTATATCCACACCCCCACTCCTTATGCGGACAGCCAGACCAGCGCGATGGAAATAAACGGGATTGATGAGTCAGGCGTTGACGCTTGATGAAGTCGGCACGGCGGTGATGAAAACGGGTGAAACTAAGCGTGCCCGGCGTTGACGTTTGATGAAGTCGGCACGGCGGTGATGAAAAACGGGTGAAATTAGCGTGCCCGGCGTTGACGCTTGATGAAGTCGGCACGGCGGTGATGAAAACGGGTGAAACTAAGCGTGCCCGGCGTTGACGTTTGATGAAGTCGGCACGGCGGTGATGAAAACGGGTGAAACTAAGCGTGCCCGGCGTTGACGTTTGATGAAGTCGGCACGGCGGTGATGAAAAACGGGTGAAATTAGCGTGCCCGGCGTTGACGCTTGATGAAGTCGGCACGGCGGTGATGAAAACGGGTGAAACTAAGCGTGCCCGGCGTTGACGCTTGATGAAGTCGGCACGGCGGTGATGAAAACGGGCTCCTCTGTGTAGGAGAGATCTTATTATTCGCCAACCGTCTTCGTTGACCTCCAGCTATCAACTCTCAACTGTACGCCAGTTACGTGTCGCCTGTTGGTCACGTTAGTTTTTAGTAACGGTGCCCTACGGTACGTAAGCAGTGGTACTGACGCTGTTCGAAGCAGCGCAGCTGTGCCCCTCAAAGTAACGGTCGAGCCTTTGCGCGTACCGATACCTGCCTAACAAAACGGCAGAGTCATTGCGAGCACTGGCATCACCAAAGCGTGATGCCTTTTCTGCGCAATGCTTGCGAAGTACCTCATTCTATGGTATACGGCAGTCATTGCGAGCACTGGCATCACCAAAGCGTGATGCCTTTTCTGCGCAATGCCTGCGAAGTATCCCATGCTACGGCAGAGTCATTGCGAGCACTGGCATCACCAAAGCGTGATGCCTTTTCTGCGCAATGCCTGCGAAGTACCCCATTCTATGGCAGTCATTGCGAGCACTGGCATCTCACCGAAGTGTGATGCCTTTTCTGCGCAATGCCTGCGAAGAACCCTCTACGGTATACACTACACTTCTCCGGCAGAGTCATTGCGAGCACTGGCATCACACCGAAGTGTGATGCCTTTTCTGCGCAATGCCTGCGAAGAACCCTCTTCTATGGCAGTTATTGCGAGCACTGGCATCACACCGAAGTGTGATGCCTTTTCTGCGCAATGCCTGCGAAGAACCCTCTACGGTATGCACTACCCTTCTACGGCAGGGTCACTGCGAGCACTGGCATCACACCGAAGTGTGATGCCTTTTCTGCGCAATGCCTGCGAAATATCTACTTCTACTTGCACTTACCCCTGCTTACTGCTGCTTTCTTACGTGGTGCTGAGCGACCGTCCGGTTCGGCGAGCTGGAGCAAATGATCGCATTTGGTGTAAAGTGCTTGCTTTTATAGCAGCATAGCGCAGCTTTCGTCACCGTAGCGAGGTAAGTTGTATGCGTATGGTGCGTTAGTACGTATGGTGAAAAGCTCTAGCAGTTTAGTACGTATGGTGGTATGGTGAAGGTACATGATGTACTGTGGAGCGAAGTTGACGTAAATTATTGTAAGGTGGTAAAAGCCACGTTACAAACTCTACAATTGATATTTTATGGTTAACTTTTGAGTTTTAACCTTTGCAATATTCATCACATTTTTCGTAGTAACTTTGCGTTGATACTTTGTTGGACTTTGAAGCTCTCCCAACAAAAAACCATTGAATATATTAAGCCCAAGTATTCGGATAATGTTATTTGATTAGTTCTTGCCTCCCACATGTCGAAGCCTCCCCCTTCTACCCTATTTTCTTTAAAAGGGATTTCTACAGTAAATCGCCCATCATCATCTTGTTTGATGGTTTCTTCAAACTGCTTTAAACATGCATCACCTTCTTCGATATTGTTTTCATCTGGTATTTCCTCCAGTTCCCAAAATCGCTCCAGGTTGGTAGTCGTGGATGTTATCTTACTGATTCTTTTTTATTTGATGATTCCGGATAAAATCCAAGCGAATTTTGTTGCTTGCTTAAGAACTCCGTCACGTTTTTTGACACCGTATTCAATGATTCGGCTAAAAATGTCTCCATCAATTACAATGTCTATTCTATCTGCTTTATTAAACAATGGATAAGCAAGTGTATAATTTTTCCATTGTTTCATATCATATTTAAATGATTGATCTGGTTGAGCAGTGGTCAGTGTTGATAAAACTACTGCATCTACTTTTTCCACATGTTGGCTTAGGAATCTTGGTTTTATTTGTACCTGAACCATGAATTTTGATTCGCCAACCACAACACCTTCCAGTCCATGGAGTTTTGTTTGCTGTTATTTGAGACCCTTGGTCAATTAGAGCCCTTAACAATATATATTCGCCATTCGCCGCTTTCGCTTTTGTCTGAGCTGCTGGCCAGAATTACTTTTGTTGATGTTGATTTTGTAGACATTGGCGTTTTACTATCCCCAGACTCTGGATGTAGAAGTTCGTTATGATTTTTACTGCAAATTTTGCATTTTAAATTATCACAATTTTCGAACCAATTATGGTTACGGCATCTGTAGCAAATTTTTTTATCTTTTGCATATTTACGTCTTTCTTCTAAAGATATATTCTTAAATCTTCGGCAATCAGTAATTATAGTATGACCCAATATTTTGCAATAGGTACATTTTATACTTTGCTGCCTTGCGTTGAAAGACATACATATGGTTTGCTGTGTATGTGGGCTTATTCGAGGCACTCCATAACTGCGACAATATTGCAGCCCTGATACTCAATTTGCAACACTGTTGCAGATGCTCAGCTGATACTTAAGCAAAATAATTGCAATATTTTGCGCGAATTGTGACCGAAAGTGAGGCTCAATGGAGTGCCTATTTCCGAAAACGTTATCAAAATCCTTAAAATATTCCTAGGTCGTGGCACTTCGACCTGTCGCGTCGTTGCGTTTTTTAATCCTCTTATACGTCGCAAACAAATTTAAAAATTTCCTCTGCATAAATTCTTTTGTTTGCGACACCTCCGGATTTATAATACGCATATTTTCGACCACCTTACCCCAGACAGGACAGACTTTTTCCTCTTCCCGCCAGCAAACTCGGGCTCCAGGTCAAGTCTAGGACCTTACTAGAAGTTTTGTAACCGGTGAATTTAACTTTTCACTGAAAAAATATAAATCACGATATAATATATATTATTAAATTCAATAAATACCACTTTTACTTACCGCTCTTCTTCCATTATTGGCGCGCAATACAAAAATTTTTGAAGCAACAAAATACAACTATTTAAGAATTACTATAAAATATTTGCGCGCAGTAGAAAAATTTTTGGTTCATAATGATGACATTTGGCGCGCATCAAGTGTCAAATTTTTACTCGCTCGAACGTCTGACTTTTGCACGAGTTGCCACATTTTTACATCGAATATGATGTTTGAGCAATATTGCGCAGTACTGCCAAGCTCGAATAAGCCCTGTATGTATAACAATTTAGAAAGTTTTTTCCCTGTCAAGCGATTTCTTTGCTGTGTGATCGTTGCTCCAGCTTTAGAAAACAGTCGTTCACTAGGGACTGAAGTGCCCACAATGGATAAATATTTGGAAGCTTGTTTATACAATAGACTTCTGCATGGATGCACCCATAACCGCAAATGAATTACTTATTTTAGAAGTGGGCACACTTCTTTTTCTGCACAGTATAATTGAGTGTGAGTGAATAGTGAAATATTGACTGTATTGACAAGCAGTGTTTCCACTCACTCCATAGTTGTACAGCTGTTAATGAGTACAGCAAAATTGGTGGTATGTCATATGCAAGAATAAGATAAAAAAAACATTGGTTTTATTTTTTCATTGAAAATGTGTTTATTATAAAACATAGAGCTTAGCAACTAATAATATTTTAATTCAAAGTAATTATATTAATTATTTTATGCTCCAAAAGATTCTATATTTAATTCATTAATATTGGAATGCAGAAACATTATTTTGTTGACCGGGCACTATATTACCACAAATATACAAAAGACATTCACAAACATATAAAACAACAGATATTTCTAGTTACAAAATAGATTTGTATATAATATAATGGCAATATATAATTTTTGCGCAACAAAAACTTACAGTTTCTTGTGCGTTCATTGCACGACCGTCGTTTTCTTTACCATCCATGTTTGTGTACGTGTTGAATAATACTGAACTCATCTGCACAGTTGTATAATAGCACAGGCAAGCTGTCCTTATAGTTTCGCTTAATGTACAGCGTATTAAAAAAATGACAAATGTAGTACTCACTCACAAGGAGTACAACCATATACTGTTCTCACTCTAAGTGAGGTCAAGAAAAATGAGGTGCTACCTACTTCTGCCCTAAGAGGTATACTATACAGCAAAGAATGAGTGCAGTATTTTTAAGAACACTATACTACTGTACAGTTCTGTAAAGCTAGATATGGGTACATTCATGCAGAAGTCTATTATACAATTCAGGAAATACATTTTTCATATCATCCCACATTTCTGTTGCGATTCTGATTGATTGAAGCAACAGCTAATCCAAGATACATTTGCACTTCAACTTCCGTTGTTGTTATAGCAGATAAATTGGGAAACTTACATTTCATATTTTGGTGGGCCAACTGTTTATGATGGCTCCAAATATCAAACGGGTTTTCTGTTGCACACTCATCCGAAGATTCCGACGTACTAACGCCATTATTTGAACCTTTATTAAATTTGGAAGGGTATTATTTTTTTTCGCCAAACAAGCTTCTATTTAATTTCATCATGGTTGAATCATTATCAGTTACACAACCAGAAACTTTAATTATGGAAACGTTCCACTCGTTGAAAAGTTTAAACATAGTTTCTTCTAAATAAGCTGCTGTATGACTTTCGTGCAGTTCGATTACTCCTAACGTCCCACTCAACAAACGTAAATTGTCCAAAAAAAATGAATTGTTACCCCAAGGAACGACTGATTTTTTATTTTCTCCGTCCATATGTCATACGTTAGGCAATAACTGTCGCACTTACGAATATACTCTTTGAAAATTGAAGACAGCGCTTCATATTTTTCATCCACTCGTAATTTTATTGTTTCTCTACTTGTTGTCCATTGTAATATATTTCACAATTGCTTCAGTAATTTTCCTTGATTTAGGGTCATCTTGGTAAGTAATTCTTTTGACCCTCTCAAAAAAGTCTTTCACATTAGGTTGGATCAGCGCAGGCAACTGATCCGATTTATTTTGCAGTACTGATGGAGTACATGTAATAGGAGACGATTCAATACATGCAGTCTTCTTATTACTTTTGTCGGATAACTCACTTGACGCTGTCGTCCCAGCGGTTAATGATATGTTAATTATTTTAGAAATTTTTCGCTGTTTTGGTTCCGAGTGCGGCGTAGTTTTGGAAGAGCATTCCGCATTATCAATTTGATCGAGTAATACCTTTTTATGTACATTCTCAACGTGACAGCGAAGATTCGACGTGTTACCTGATGTTTTTAATTTCTTGTTGCAGAGTTTGCATGTGGCGGATGCATCTGAATTTCTTATAAAGAAGCTCCATTCCTTGCTTTTTTAATTTTGAAGACAGCATTTTGAAAATCTGGAATGTTATGTACATATTTAAACGTCTAACGCAATTATTTACATATATTTTATATTCACTACACCTGTAATAAAGTTGTGATTGACAACAGATGAATTCGAAACAATATTTATCATGAAATACGAACCTTCACAACCAAGAACGTAGCCAGGATCTGAAATAGGGGGGGGCCAGCTATTAATTTCAATTTTTTTTTAACTTTAAAATTTGTATGCAAGTAGTAGAAATCTAAGATTTTCTGAAAATTTATTGATGATTTTTTCTTCAATGAGCTGTTGATGTTCTCCGAAGCCAAGTTTTAACTCTCCTTATCGTACTAAATGAACGCTCCACCGTTGCTGTTGCTGTTGCATGGTAATGTACATAATATTTTAAGAGCTTTTCGAATTGAAGGGTAAAATTCATCTGCCTGTTTGATCAATTCCCGCTCGCATCATCAATCCTGAATACCTCTCAACTAAGTCATCAATTGAGATGGGTTCAACTACAACTGTACGTTGCTCAGGTGATAAACCGTACACGTACATTCCATTCAAAGGAGTCCCTATAGGGGGTGGAGGAATATAAATCTTCTTTCCATTCTCAACTATGCCAGAGTCCACAAATCCCGTAGGAATTCCCATGGGAACAATTCTTGGCACGAATTGTTGTTCGTCAACGACAGCTAATCCAATCTGATCCAAGTAGACGGCTATATTCTTGAACCTTTTTGTGAAGTGTTTCTCAACTTTTCCAATAAATGGATCGCTCGCTGAAGTGTCGATAAATGGTGTCTTACGTCGACATACCTCCGATTTTGCCCGCGCTTGGAGTGAGATCACCTGAGTGAGGGTTTGTTTGTCACGGTCCTCAACCTCCACGCGTCGATTCTTTAGGTAATCAACTGTACTATCAGCCAGTTTATCGATAGCAGTAAGTTGAATTTCAACTTCAGCTGGCTTGTGTTCAACAACTTCTCCTTTATTCAAAGATTGTAGAAGTTCCTCAAGAGAAGCGAATGGGCACAACTTCTGTATTGTATCGGAAATGTATTCTTTAGTTCGTGCTCGCTCCTCCTCATTCTTCTTAAGGCGAAACTTCTTTGCCTGTCGTCCTTTGGATCCCTTTCCTCGTCGGTTAGGTTGCTTGGAAGCTTGAGGTACGACTCCCGATTCGGGGTCGTTGGTAGTGGATACCTTATCATTAACTTTCGTCTCCATTGCAAAGATTCAGTTAGATTTGTCGATATGTCGACGATAGTGATATCATCGGCCTCAACACCCGCGCCGTTAGTTCTGCTTTCTCTAGGCTGGACAAGGAAGCACAGAAAATGGGTCTGGTAGTGAACGAGGGCAAAACGGAATATCTCCTGTCATCAAACAAACAGTCGTCGCACTCGCGACTTGGCTCTTACGTCACTGTTGACAGTCATAACTTTGAAGTTGTAGATAATTTCGTCTATTTAGGAACCAGCATTAACACCACTAATAATATCAGCCTGGAAATCCAACGCAGGATTGCTCTTGCCAACAGGTGCTACTTCGGACTGAGTAGGCAATTGAAAAGTAAAGTCCTATCTCGACGAACAAAAGCTAAACTCTATAAGTCGCTCATAATTCCCGTCCTGCTATATGGTGCAGAGGCTTGGGCGATGACAGCAACCGATGAGTCGACGTTACGAGTTTTCGAGAGAAAAATTCTGCGAAAGATTTATGGGCCTTTGCGCATTGGCCACGGCGAATATCGCATCCGATGGAACGATGAGCTGTACGAGATATATGACGACATTGACATAGTTCAGCGAATTAAAAGACAGCGGCTACGCTGGCTAGGTCATGTTGTCCGGATGGATGAAAACACTCCAGCTCTGAAAGTATTCGACGCAGTGCCCGCCGGGGGAAGCAGAGGAAGAGGAAGAGGAAGACCTCCACTCCGTTGGAAGGACCAAGTGTAGAAGGACCTGGCTTCGCTTGGAATATCCAATTGGCGCCACGTAGCAAAAAGAAGAAACGACTGGCGCGCTGTTGTTAACTCGGCTATAATCGCGTAAGCGGTGTCTACGCCAATTAAGAAGAAGAAGAAGAAGTTTGATCAATTCAACAACTTCAATTTCTCTTAATTCCATTTCTGATAAATTTTTTTTTTCCATAAATTGTACCAAAGTTTCAATTCATTGCTGACATCTAAATCGTAATGCTTTTCGAATGGTTTCGAGTTTTCAAAAACGGCTTCAATTGAACTTTTGAGCATATACAATGGATGCAACCGAGATAGCGCAAATGCTGTAGTTTTTTCACGGGCAAATCTTATTTTAAACGAAGCTGTTAAGGAGTCAAGATATGGAATCACAATACAGCGTCGCCAGTACTCATCTTCGTTGTTTGATTGAGGATTGCTTCTATGTTTTTGTTTTACAGCTAAACGCGGTAAAGATAGTTCTATATCTAGCAATAGTAGACAATCAAAAGTTTATAACCCATTTATAAATGCTTACCTTTTTGAAGAAAATTTCTTATATCCATAAATTTTGCACTTGTAAACTTGTAAACATGTAAGCTTAATTTTTGCACTTGTTTGAAAGCCGCATGTTTTGTTTGTGATCTAAAGATGACAAAACTATCGATAGTTATCATTGTGCTTTGTATTAACGGCTGACAATGTCAATGAGTTGCGACAATAATGCGTCAGATGGCGCTCAGATCATTCAGCTATTATGAATGTTGCGTATTTAATAAATAAATGCATAAAAATGTAACTTCCAGCTGAGGCTATCGTCAACCAACTGATTAAAATTTTAAAACCTCTTAAAAAAACAAATCTAATAATGAATAATAATGATAATAATAATTTTTCAATCTGAAGGGGTGGTGGGGCAGCTGCCCACCCCTACACCTACCTATCTACGTCCTTGCTCATTGCTCACAACTATTGCCATCTTGCTTATAACGTGGGGGCACCAATTATAAAAAATAAACACTTCTTTGGGTTTATTACAAATGGTTTATTTCAAATGGAAATGAACTTGTTTTCATGAGTCTTATGGTAACTTACATTATTTTTTTTATAAAAAAAATCTTTATATGTTTAAATCTGGTCTTTAAAAGGGCCAATTATATACTTTAATGGTTTTAAATTTTTTCTGTTATCTCGGTCGAGCCCCCAATTGGGTTTACCAATAGTGGAAAGAGCGTGTGTCAAAAAAAATTTATATGTCTAAAACTGGTTCTTTAAAAAGGGTTAGTTATATACTTTAATGGTTATAAATTTTTTCTGTTATCCCGGTTGAGCCCCCAGTTGGGTTTACCAATAGTAGAAAGAGCGTGTGTCAAAACAAACTTTATATGTTTAAATCTGGTTCTTTAAAAAGGGCCAATTATATACTTTAATGGTTTTAAATTTTTTCTGTTATCTCGGTCGAGCCCCCAATTGGGTTTACCAATAGTGGAAAGAACAAGTGTTAAGAACTTACAGATTTCCATAAAACAAACCTGCTTCATTAATAAGAGTCAAGACCTACAGTGACCCACTTTAAGGGTAATAAATTTTTTCTGTTATCCCGGTTGAGCCCCCAGTTGGGTTTACCAATAGTAGAAAGAGTGTGTGTCAAAACAAACTTTATATGTTTAAATCTGGTTCTTTAAAAAGGGCCAATTATATACTTTAATGGTTTTAAATTTTTTCTGTTATCTCGGTCGAACCCCCAATTGGGTTTACCAATAGTGGAAAGAACAAGTGTTTAGAGAGAGTGGCGTAGCGTGCCTTGTCGTGGCCCCGTATAAAAATTTTTTTGGAGGCCCTTATAATGAGGTAAAGATTTTTCACAAAAAAAAAAAATTGTGAAAAGAAATATTTATTTATCACATAATTTATCCATTTTACAAATAAAAATCGAATTTTAAATATTCACTCTCCTTGCCTTTTTTTCGGCAAACTGATTTATTAAATCATTTATGGCTGATGATGATTTTAGTTTTTCTGAAGTTTCTGCCTCTATGGACAATAGTGAGATGTCTGACAGCCGTTCTTGTCCCATCGAAGTTCTTAAGTAATTTTTTATTAGTTTTAATTTTGAAAAACTTCATTCTGCCGTTGCGGTTGTAACTGGAAGGGTCAAGAATAAAAAGCATGCTGTGATTACCTCGGGAAAACTGGATGCAAGACTATTGAATATTACTACACTCAGAAAAGAAACACTTTAAAGTCGCTTTAAATCCAGTACAAGGAACTTTAAAATTAAAATTTTTTATGTATGAAAACCAGCCGTATTGAAAAATATTTAATCTTAAAGTTAGCACTTTAAAATGTAAATTATTAATGTTAGCACCTTGAATATTAAAGTGAAAACTTTACATTTTAATAAGCGCATTCTCGAATACAATATAAACACTTTTGATTTTAAAGTTCACACTTTTAACCCAATTTAAAAATGTTTGTATTTAAATTAAAAGTTAACACATTCAACCTCAAATTAAAAGCTTTAGCTTTTATTTTGAGAGTGAACACTTTCAAATGCAATTTAAAAGCTTTCACTATAAACTTTAAAGAAAACACACTATTTTAATTGTTTTTGTTAAATTTTGTTAAAGTTTTATTAAAAGTACGTGTTTATTCTTTGATGGTTGAAACAAGAGTGAGAAAATGTGTAGAAATGTGTAGATGTGTAAAATTCAGTTACAATGCTAATTCATTTTAAGTACATCAGGGTTGCATGTATATGTACGTTGTTATATGCAGGACTGCATTTCAACAGTTTTTAATTCACATTTTTTTTTATTCAAACATATTTAAATTTAAATTTATTTTATATCTATGAAATAACTTATTTATAACTCATTTATAATTCATTAAATAAAATAATTTAATTTAAAATTAAAAAGTAAGCCATTATATTATTATATCTTTTTTAATCTTGCATATGTCTTTCCATTGTTAATTTGATGTAAATTCATAGGCAGGCTTGTGAGATGTGATATGTTAATCAGTTTAAGGCAATTTTGTTTTATACCAGTCTCGTAAGATTGAAAATGTGCATCAAATTTAATAATTTCAATAGGATAACATATGTAGAATCTAATCTACGTAAGTAATCTGAAACATTTATACATTATTACAATCGAAAAATTTATGGATAAATCAAATTGAAATCTAGATTAATCTAAAAATATATAAAAATTTTTATATCCTTGAATTTTGTGTTAAAGTTCTTTTAAATAGGAGAGGATAGGAGTTTCTCCGGTTGTAATATTTCGAATATACTACTCAGGTTGCAAAGGCTCTGAAATCTTTCTTTAGTTTGAGAAATTCATATATCTAAACAGCAATAGTATACATTGATTTTGAAATAGGACTCCGGGTCGGAAATTCTCTCATCACTCATCAAAAAAACGCTTCGTTATCTTTCGCCTACTGTTTTTAAAAACAGTTGTCGTTTTAAAGCGTCGTTCCTAGAAGACCATCTGGTAGGACATACCTTTTTAAGGGTAATCAAATATTTTTTGAGATTAATCGTCACTCAGCATAGCCCAGCGTTTTATACTATTGCCAAAAAAGTATATATTTTTTCTAACTTATCGAAAAAAGTCGATAATTCACGAACATGTCTCGCAGCATCGTTCAAAATCAAGTTTAAAGCGTGCGCAGCACAATGAACATAATCGGCATTTGGAGCATGCTCTTTTATTAGAGTTTGTAATCCTCCATACACACCCGACATAACATTTGCTCCATCGTATCCCTGTCCTCTACATTTAGTCAAATCAATTCCATATTCTTTAGTCAAATTTAAAATGACAGTTTTCAGACCTGCTGCACTGCAATCGCTATAAATCCTAAAAAGGACTTACAGATTTTTATTTCTTTAAGCACATTATCATCATTTTCTGTAACCGAGATATATCGAAAAACTACAGATAGTTGGTCAATTTTTGACTAGTCTTGTGTTGTATCCAGAATTATTGTCAGAAATGGAGCTTTTTTAATTTCTGAGATAATATTGTTCCTAACGGTGGTACCAAGCAAACTAATAATTTCGTTTTGAATCGTAGGGCTTAAATAATTTATTTTACCTTTCGGTTTTAGGAGAAGTTGCATCATAGTTAGATAGCAGACGTAAAATTGCCATAAAATTGCCAGAATCAGAATCATGCCCCTTCAAAGGTAGATTACAAGATACTAAAGTAATTATAACATTAATTATACATCTCTCCAGAATGTAATTTTACTAAACCACAACCACCACGATACTCCCCGAGGGGCCACTCCGCATGACCAGGTTGGAGTTACCTCCAAGGGCTCCTGCTCCCCGTGGTACCAGAATTAAGTCTCCGGTCAGACCTCGTAGCCGAAGCTACTACCAGTTGAGCTTCCATACTGCTCTGGACTGGTGGCCAATAAAGAAGGTGAGGTTGGACCCCACTGACACACAAAATATACCCAACACAACACACAGCACTCATACCAAAAACTAACCCTAATTCACAGTTAAACGCCTTCGCCGCTTAATTACCTCACGCGCATACAACCCCAATAATTCGGTATTCCGCCTAGTGGAGATCACACCACTAACATCTAAGTGCCCATTTGTCCAGCTAATCCCCATACCTCCCAAATCCCTAATGTCAGAGTACATCGGGCATTCTATAATAACATGCACCCAATCTTCTACCCGCGCCCCACAAAAACAACCGGACTGATCAGATAGGTGCCTCTGATGCAAAAATGCATTCAGAGGCCCATGCCGCGTAAGTAAAAAACCTAGAATCAGACAAAATCAGAAATATGGGTTATACGCAAAAAAGCCAACATCCCGAATGTACTCATACGTCACACAGCCATTGGGGCAATTGTCCCAACGTTCTTGCCACCTACACCTTACCCTATCATCTAGAAGCCTCTTGCTACCTAGATACCCCTCCCTCTCCACATCATCATCGGAGATCCAATCACACTGCAGCAAGGAAACACTCAAACCCCTTCTTAACCTGAAAGCAACAGCACGCTGTATGACAATCAGGTCAAGAGGGGGTGCTCCTAACAAAACATACGACATACAGGCAGACATGCGAGCATCATACAACGCTGCATCGAGAGGAGTTTTTGGCGACTTGGAGCCTAAGAGATCTCCTCCCGCCCGTTCTAATTCACACCGCGAATGACCTTCCAGCAGAAGTAGAAGATCATCCGCATACGCACAACATTTACAAAGTGGCTCGAGCTGCCCAAGCAGAAAATCCATCATGAGATTCCAAATATATGGACCACAGATGGAACCCTGCGGACAGCCACGAACCACCTCAATCTCCGCACTTTCACTCATACCAACTAGAGAAGCCTTTCTGTCCGAAAAATAGCTCCGCCAAAGAGCAATTTCCGGACAGCCAAGCTCCTTCAGACGTTGCACCACCCGATCCCAGCTTAGGTAATCAAATGCCAAGGACATATTTTTTGACATTATCCCTAACAAAATTTTGAACAAACATCCAAGCATCCTCTACACTGCGTCTTTCCCTAAACCCAAACTGCCTATCCGACCACATACCATTCCACCATTACTTTTCCAAGTGCTGGAAGCAGACTGATGCCCGATAAGATCGAGGGTCGCTCCTGATCTTATCAGGGGACTTCAGGAGAGGAACAACCCTAGCCGTTTTCCACTCGCATGAAAAATATCCCTCCCAAACGCACGTATCATAAATAGCCTCCAGGTATTCAGGAATGAATTCCACAAGCTTTTGCACATCTCTCCGTTCAAACCATCAAAACCGGGAGACCGTTTAGACCTAACCAGGCCAAAGGCGTACCCCAGCTCCCCATCATCTAATGGAGGGACACCTCCGACCTGGAAAAGAACGCATCTAACAGAACCCCCGCACACTCTCTCTACGACGATAACAGAGTGTCACCGACGCGAAGAGAGGTGATATCCTGACTTCTACGACCCCTGCAGGTCCTATAGACCTGACCCCAGTGGTCGTTCCTATTCTCCCTAACAAAACTCCTCCACTCATCCTCCTTAATTTTGACTAACATTTCCTTATAATCCCTATTCGCAAAACGAAACTCATACCTAAGTTGGGACAACCTATCAGAATTGGACCGCCGGGCGCGTTGAAACTTTCGCCTCAATCGCCTGACAGTCCTCCTCATCAAGGTTAGATCACGTGTCCACCATTTAATTTTAGTAACCCTACAAGACTCAAACCTACCAAAAACCCTATCATTTACCCCCAAACTACCTCATAGAGACGAGCAATTTGCTCGTCCACCCCCAACTCCTCAAACTCTCTAAGCGGTATACAAGATACCGCTTCCCTAACCGAGAGTCCATATTGGTTACAGTCAGTACCAGTGGTACGCCATCGCCGCCATGGACTCACATAAGACGGGGGAGAGGATCGAGGGGTAACCATAATTTGTATCAAACTATGATCACTCAATCAACACA